>NC_041390.1:41814307-41828482 GCF_002162155.2 Triticum dicoccoides | reverse complement strand
CGAGTGGGAGTCTGGCTCACCACTCGATAGGATTTTTAAACACTTAGGCGAGCACTGGGCTGCAGCTAAGCCTCCGAGTGGGAGTCTGGCTCACCACTCGTTAGGATTTTTAAACACTTAGGCGAGCACTGAGCTGCAGCTAAGCCTCCGAGTGGGAGTCTGGCTCACCACTCGGTAGGATTTTTAAACACTTAGGCGAGCACTGGGCTCCAGCTAAGCCTCCGAGTGGGAGTCTGGCTCACCACTCGGTAGGATTTTTAAACACTTAGGCGAGCACTGGGCTGCAACTAAGCCTCCGAGTGGGAGTCTGGCTCACCACTCGGTAGGTTTTTTTACAAACTTAGGCGAAACTGATTCGCAGCTAAGCCACCCACTGGGGGATTTCACACGCAAACAAAAGCAACAACAATTATAGGAAAATTTGTAACACTCTTGTCTTTGATAAATAGACTACATAATTTTTTCTTATTACATCTCATCCGAGTGAGAATTCAAGTGTGAAAGGGGTGGAGCAGTTCTGCATTCCAAGCTCGTGGCTCATCGATCTGGCCATCGACATTGTAAAGGTGATACGCTCCATTGTGGAGGACTCTGGTGACGATGAAGGGACCTTCCCAAGTAGGGGCGAGCTTGTGTGGTTTCTGTTGATCCACTCGGAGGACCAAATCTCCTTCTTGGAAGGCTCGACTCTTCACATTTCTGGCATGGAATCGACGCAAGTCTTGCTGATAAATGGTCGATCGGATCATAGCCATTTCTCTTTCTTCTTCCAGGAGGTCGACTACGTCTTGCCGGGCTTGTTCTGCTGCATCTTCGGTATAAAGCTCGACTCGGGGTGCATTGCGAAGTAGATCACTCGGCAGGACTGCTTCCACTCTGTAAACCAGAAAGAACGGAGTTCTTCCAGTCGACCGATTCGGGGTAGTCCTCAATCCCCACAGAACCGATGGAAGCTCGTCGACCCAAGCGCCTGCTGCGTGCTTGAGATCACGCATCAACCAAGGCTTTAGTCCTTTGAGAATCAGACCATTTTCCCTTTCTGCTTGTCCATTCGACCGGGGGTGGCCGACCGATGCGTAGTCGACTCGTGTGCCTTGAGAGGCACAAAAAGCTCTGAACTTGTCCGAATCAAAGTTTGACCCATTGTCGGTGATGATGCTATGTGGGACTCCATATCTGAATGTTAACTCTCTGAAGAAACTGATAGCAGTGAAAGCATCAAGATTCTTGATAGGCTTAGCTTCAATCCATTTGGTAAACTTGTCGACTGCCACAAGCACATGTGTGAAACCGCTCCTGCCTGTTCTTAATGGGCCAACCATGTCCAGTCCCCAAACAGCGAAGGGCCAGACGAGTGGAATGGTCTTCAGGGATGATGCAGGCTTGTGCGACATGTTGGAGTAGAACTGGCACCCTTCACACTTGTCGACTATCTCTTTTGCCATTTCATTCGCTCTTGGCCAGTAAAATCCCGCTTGGTATGCTTTAGCCACAATGGTCCGAGAGGACGCATGATGACCACAGGTCCCCGAATGGATATCATCAAGGATTATCTGACCTTCTTATGGTGTTATACACTTCTGACCGACTCCAGTCGCGCTTTCTCTATACAACTGTCCCTTTATGACTGTAAAGGCCTTGGATCGACGGACGATCTGTCGAGCCTTTTCTTCGTCCTCCGGGAGTTCCTTTCTCAGGATGTACGCGATGTACGGTATCATCCAGTCAGGGGTGATTGCCAAAACTTCCATGATTAGGTCGACCAATGCCGGAATTTCAACTTCAGTCGGATCTGTGGCACTCTTTGGCTGCGGGGCTTCATCTGTAAAAGGATCTTCTTAGACTGATGGCGAGTGGATGTGTTCCAAAAACACATTGCTGGGGATGGCTTCTCTCTTGGAGCCTATCTTTTCCAAATCATCAGCCGCTTGATTTTTCAGTCGGGGGATGTGATGAAGCTCTAACCCCTCGAATTTCTTCTCTAACTTTCTCACTGCATTGCAATAACCAGTCATAGATGGACTTCTGACGTCCCATTCTTTCATCACCTGATTAACCACCAAATCTGAGTCGCCATAGACCATGAGGCGACGGACGCCGAGTGAAATGGCCATGCGCAACCCATACAAAAGTGCTTCATATTTTGCTTCGTTATTGGAGGAATTGAAGTGAATCTGGAGAACATATCTGAGTTTATCTCCTCGGGGGGAAACTAATACTACCCCAGCACCGGAACCATTCAGCATCTTAGATCCATCGAAGAACATGGTCCAGTGCTCCGAGTGAACTTGAGTCGGAAGTTGCTGTTCGATCCACTCGGCGACGAAATCTGCAATTGCTTGGGACTTGATAGCTTTCTTTGCCTCAAACTTGATATCTAGGGGAAGAAGTTCAATCGCCCATTTGGCCACTCGACCAGTTGCATCTCTGTTGTGCAAAATCTTTGATAGTGGAGCGTCGCTGACGACTATAATGGAATGATCAGAGAAGTAATGTGCAACCTTCTTCGTGGTCATATAAATCCCATATACAAGCTTCTGGTAATGAGGATATCTTTGCTTTGAAGGAGTCAAAACTTTAGAAACATAATATACTGGGCGCTGAACTTTGAAGGCCTTTCCTTCTTCTTCCCGCTCGACCGTAAGTACTGTACTGATAACTTGTCCTGTGGCTGCAATGTAAATCAGCAAAGGCTCCTTGCTGATTGGGGCAGCAAGCACCGGCTGGGTGGAGAGCAGAGCTTTGAGCTCTGTAAACGCTGCATCAGCTTCTGGAGTCCACTCGAACTTGTCGGACTTCTTCATTAGTCGGTAAAGAGGCAATGCCTTTTCACCGAGGCGAGAGATGAATCGACTTAAAGCGGCCAAGCATCCTGTAAGCTTCTGGACGCACAGGACGTTTCATCCGGAGTATAGTACCACTTTTTTCAGGATTGGTGTCGATTCCCCATTCGGAAACAAGAAAACCGAGTAACTTCCCACCTGGAACTCTGAACATGCACTTTGACGGATTGAGCTTGATATCATACCTCCTGAGGTTGGCAAAGGTTTCAGCAAGGTCAGTCAGCAGGTCGGAACCCTTCGGTGACTTGACCACAATATCATCCATGTATGCCTCCACATTCCGACTGATTTGAGTGAGCAAACACTTCTGAATCATCCTCATGAACGTGGCTCCAGCATTCTTGAGGCCGAACGGCATGGTGACATAACAGAAGCACCCGAATGGAGTGATGAAAGCTGTTTTGATCTCGTCGGGCCCGTACAGACGGATTTGATGGTACCCGGAATAGGCGTCTAGGAAAGACAAACGCTCACATCCAGCAGTCCAGTCGACTATCTAGTCAATGCGGGGGAGAGGAAAATGATCTTTCGGGCAGGCCCGATTGACATGCTTGAAATCAATGCACATGCAAAGTGACTTGTCCTTCTTGGGGACCATGACAACATTGGCGAGCCACTCGGAGTGGTAAATTTCTCGGATGAACTCTGCTGCTAAGAGCCGAGCCACCTCCTCGCCAATGGCCTTCCTCTTCTGGACGGCAGACCGTCGAAGATGTTCTTTCACAGGTTTAAATTTTGGGTCGACTCGTAGACGGTGCTCAGCCAGCCCCCTGGGAACTCCAGGCATGTCAGCAGGCTTCCATGCGAAGATGTCCCAGTTCTCACGGAGGAACTGGATGAGCGCTTCTTCCTATTTGGAGTCGATCGTCGTTGAGATGTGAGTCGGAGCAGCGTTTGGATCGGTCGGGTGAATGTGAACTGCCTTCGTTTCAACTCACTCGGATCTGCAGTCTTCTGATACTCTTGCAGCTCGACCACCGCCATCTGAGCATCAACAATCTTTGAGCCTTTCTGAAAACACTCTTCTGCTTTCTTCCGATTGCCTGTAACAGTGATCACACCTTTGGGACTGGGCATCTTTAATTTGAGATACACATAACATGGTCGAGCCATGAAGCGTGCATAAGCTGGCCTGCCCAAAATAGCGTGATAAGCACTTTGGAAATCCACAACTTCGAATGTTAACTTTTCCTTTCGGTAATTCTTGGAATCACCGAAAACCACATCAAGAGCAATTTGGCCGAGTGACTCGGCTTTCTTCCCAGGAATGACTCCATGGAAACTCATGTTACTGGTGCTGAGCCTGGACATCGGAATGCCCATCCCTTTCAATGTTTCTGCATACAGTATGTTTAAACCGCTACCTCCATCCATCAGGACTTTGGTTAGTCGAGTGCCTTCGACAACTGGGTCGACCACCAGAGCTTGCCTCCCAGGGGTGGCAATGTGCGTAGGGTGATCAGACTGGTCGAATGTGATGGCAGTCTGGGACCACTTCAGATAATTAGGTGTTGCCGGAGCAACCATATTTACCTCACGGTTAATAACCGTCAGTCGACTTTTGCTCTCGACATCAGCAAAAATCATCAGGGTAGAATTGACCTGGGGGTACCCATCGTCACTATCTTTCTTGTCCTCAACTTTGTCCGACTCCTTTTCCTTATCTTTGGACTGCTTGCCCTGAAACTGCTGGATCAGAAGCCGACACTGTCGAGTGGTATGCTTTGGGTAAATGAGTTTACCCTCTTCATCTTTCTTGGTGTGGATGTGACATGGTAGATCCAAAACATCATTTCCATCTTGGTCTTTAACTTTCTTGGGGTTCCAAGGTCCTTTGGGTTTTCCCTTAAATTTTCCCTGGGTTACGGCCAGGGCCTCCCCAGGAGCGGCTGGCTCGGCTTTCCGCTTCTGTTTCCGACTGGAATTTCCTCCGGTTTCCTAGGCGACTGCTTTATGCTTGCCACTCCGGAGTCGATCCTCATCTTCACCATTAGCGTATTTGGTGGCAATCTCCATCATCCGATTCAGAGACATCTCTCCGGTTCGACCGAACTTCAGATTCAATTCTCTGTACTTAACGCCTTCTTTAAAGGCACAAACTGTTTGATGATCTGGTACATTTTTAACTGTGTGATGCAATGTAATCCACCTCTGGATGTAATCCCTCAGAGTTTCATTCGGTTTCTGCACGCAAGACCGCAATTCCGTAAGGCCTGCAGGTCGCTTGCATGTTCCTTCAAATGTGGTGACAAACACTCGGGAGAGATCCTCCCAAGTGTAAATGCTGCTCGGTGCTAACTGATTCAGCCACGCTCTGGCCGAGCCTTCTAACATGAGAGGCAGGTGTTTCATGGCTACCTCGTCGTTCCCACCGCCAATCTGGATAGCCACTCGGTAATCTTCGAGCCAAGTATCGGGCTTGGACTCATCGGTGAACTTACTAACTCCAGTAGCCAACCTGAAGTTGGGAGGAATTACAGCGGCTCTGATGGCTCGACTGAAACACTCCGGCCCTGAAACATGTACTCTGCTACTGGTAGGCGCATCTCTGTCGTGGCCTTCTCGGTGAGCTCTATTCCTGTCGACCAAACCTTGAACGAGAATGGATCTCGCATCAAAGCCTGGTTCCCTCGGGTCAACTGGAATTCTCCGCCCAACACTATGAGGGTGTCTGTCCACCTGCTGTCGAGGCACATATGATCCACTCCTCGGGGGAGAGGTTGGCACTCGACGTCGATCATCACGATCGAATCGGTGCTCATACTGCTCATTCCTTCTGTACTGATCATGCCGGTCTCCACGTCCCTCACGCCTCGGAGGCAATCTTGGGCTGTGAGCCGACTGGACTGTATCCGCTGGAATGGATCTACTATGGATCATGTTCCACGACTGAGAAACAGCGGAGTTCTGGTCTCCTGCTGCCCGGAGCAACGCTCTGATTTGCAACAAGCCTCTGCCAGCCTCTGACTGGGAGGGCTGAATCGACTCTGCTATACGGGCCGCAGCCGCCAAATTCTGAATCGGAGTACGATATACCTGCGGGGGCGGAAAGAGTTGACGTCGACTGGATTCTGGAGCCTGTTGACGCGCTCGCCCGTCGAGTATTCCCTGGAGATTCTCTAGTCGAGTGTGCTCGGCCAAGTTAGCCAAGCGCGCGTCCTCCAAGCTCGGGCCTCGGGGGTTTCTCCAACGATAGGAGTGTGGAGTGCATCCATGTTCCGGCGGCGAAGTTCCTCCCGCTGCAACGACGTGAGAGGCTCGGGGAGATACTCCTCGTGAGGACGCGATGGGTCGCCCCCATCCGCACCTCCGTCAGCGCGGGGGAAACCGGGAGGACTGTGTGGCCCATCGATCACCAGAACCTCTGCAGCTGGGTCACTACTGTCGCATTCGGATGCGGTCTCTGCGGAGCTAGTCGAACAGGCCGTAGAGGGATTCGTCGGGCTCGATTGCCGCGACTTGTGGGGTGGCCGACTGGCGGGCCACCGCATGCCTCACCCACCTCTGAAGCCTCGACCGACCAGAGCGCTTGCGCCAGCGAGAAACAGGGCGGGGAGATGCCACGGGAGCCGACCGATATTGGGTTGACAGCTGCCGCAGGAGGACACCACGGATGCATGCGCGAAAGTGCGTTGTCCCGCGGACGGGGAGCGCGTCGACGTCGAGTGGAGCCTCCTGAAGCCAAGTGGAGTCATCGGCGATGAACGTGAGCGTACTGAGACGGATCTCGCGGCCCTCCACCAAAGCTCCGCCCGAAACCATGATCAAGGAGATCGGAAAAAATCGCAACTTCTCAAACTAGGCGCTAAGACTCCTAGCCCCAAGGTGGGCGCCAACTGTCATGGTTCTAACTCTGACAGTGATGTAGGGGGGTAAGTATGGAGAGGCGAGGTCTTAGCTATGGAGAGGTTGTAAGGACGCAAGGTTTACGAGTTCAGGCCCTTCTCGGAAGAAGTAAAAGCCCTACGTCTCGGAGCCCGGAGGCGGTCGACTGGATTATGTGTGTATGAGTTACAGAGGTGCGAACCCTTGTCTCGGAGGAGGGGGTGGCTTATATAGAGTGCGCCAGGACCCCGGCCAGCCCACGTTACGACGGGTCCAATGTACATTAAGGTAGGGCATTACTGATACCGCTAGTAATAAAGTGCTATGATGACCATAAAAGCTACTTAATGACCGACCATTAGCATGCGGAGCGACTTTAGGTCTCCTGGCCGTCGAGTGGTTGGATCTTGGTCAAGTAATTGCTTCTTGGTCGAATGTCTTCGAGTCTGTCGAGTGGAACACCTCCAAGTCGATTGAAAGGTGATTTATTCTAGAGGTGTCCTTGGGTAGGGCAGTTAGGACAGGTCCGTGACCCTACCCTGGGTACATAGCTTCATCAGCGCCCCCCTTCCTTCTTCTCCTCCACCTCTTTCCCCTCTCTCTCCTAGTCCAACAAGGAAAAGGGGGAGTCCTACTCCCAGTAGGAGTAGGACTCCTCCTGGCGCGCCCCTCTCTAGGCTGGCTGCACCCCCCTTGCTCCTTTATATACGGGGGCAAGGGGGCGCCCCAAAGATACAACAATTGATCATTTGATCTTTTAGCCGTGTGCGGTGCCCCCCTCCACCATAGTCCACCTCGATAATACTGTAGCGGTGCTTAGGCGAAGCCCTGCATCGGTAGAACATCATCATCATCACCACGCCATCGTGCTGACGAAACTCTCCCTCAACACTCGGCTGGATCGGAGTTTGAGGGACGTCATCGGGTTGAACGTGTGCTGAACTCGGAGGTGTCGTACGTTCGCTACTTGATCGGTCGGATCGTGAAGACGTACGACTACATCAACCGCGTTGTGCTAACGCTTCCGCTTTCAGTCTACGAGGGTACGTGGACAATACTCTCCCCTCTCGTTGCTATGCATCACCATGATCTTGCGTGTGCGTAGGAAAGTTGAAATTACTACATTCCCCAACATTATGGGCCTATAGAACTACATATAAAAATCCAATGGGTATGTCTCCGTATAAACTGGTCTATGGAAAAGCATGTCACTTGCCTCTCGAACTAGAACACAAGGCTTATTGGGCTATTAAAGAACTTAACTATGATTTTAAACTTGCCGGTGAGAAGAGGTTATTTGATATTAGCTCACTTTATGAATGGAGAACCCAAGCCTACGAAAATGCCAAGTTGTTTAAAGAAAGTGTTAAAAGATGGCATGACAAAAGGATACAAAAGCGTGAGTTTAATGTAGGTGATTATGTATTGCTATACAACTCTCGTGTAAGATTTTTTGCAGGAAAACTTCTCTCTAAATGGGAAGGCCCTTACATTATCGAGGAGGTCTACCGTTCCGGTGCCATAAAAATCAAAAACTTCGAAGGCACCAATCCGAAGGTGGTGAACGGTCCAAGAATCAAACACTATATCTCAGGCAATCCCATAAATGTTGAAACCAATGTTATCGAAACTGTAACCCCGGAGGAATACATAAAGGACACTTTCCGGAACATTTCAGACTCCAAAAAGGAATAGGTATGTGGTACGGTAAGTAAACCGACTCCAAAACAGTTTTAAGGCAATATTTCTCCACTTTGGAATATTTAGAAAAATAGAAAAATAAGCAGTAGTCCGGGAAGGACACGAGGGTGGAGGGCGCGCCCTACCCTACTGGGCGCGCCCCCCTACCTCGTGGGCACCTCGTGTGCTCTCCGGACTCCATTTTCGTACACGACACGTATTTTGGTCGGTAAAAATTCATTATATAATCTCCCAGGGGTTTTGACTCCCATATCACGCAAAAATCTCCTGTCTTTGTTTCGAGTTGTTTTCTGTCAGGGTTGTCAAGGCCAGGCACTATGTCGTCTCCCTCCTCCTCCAACCATGAGGGCAATGATGCTTGGCTAATGAAGATACAGCTGAAGAGAGAAGAACCTATGGAGATCAACAAGGATGAAGGGATCAAGAAGGCCATGGAGGACCAAGTTCCAGCAACAGAAGACACCCTTCACCTGCATCACAATCTTCTTACCCCAACAGAAATCGAAGCTTTCAAGATGATTGAGTTGGCTCGTATACAAAATAAGTATCTCACACGTGAAAATATTTTGTTGAAGGAGCATATCATCGCACTCAACGGCATTAACCGCAAGTTAGAAGACCACCTACGCTTGATGTGCGACTATCCATCATCAACAACCCCACCTTCTTCACCAGCAAAGGAGACATAATCACATGGGTATGGGCACTCCACTTGGCAACTGCCAAGCTTGGGGGAGTGCCCCAATATCGTACCACCATCACTTTTATCTTTACTGTTTTTCTTAGTTCGATCCTTTTGGTAATATCTTGATCTAGTAGAATAAACGTTCTTAGTATGATTTAGTTATGAGTTTTTCTTTATTATCCTTCTATGTAATCGAGTCCGTGAGCTATATAATAAAGATTAGTGTTGAGTCAAGGGCTTGCTTATTTTGCCATGATCGTAAGTGAATAAAAGAAAAGAGAAAGAAATAAAAAGAAACAAAGAGATCATGTGAGTCTTATGGAGAGTAATGAGCTCACATAGAAAGAGTATGATGAATAAAAGTTGTTGAGGATTGACAAACACAGTTTTGGTCATCGTTGCAATTAATAGGAAGTAATAAAGAAAGAAAGGTATTCACATATAAATATACTATCTTGGACATCTTTTATGATTGCGAGCACTCATTAAAATATGACATGCTAAAGAGTTGATATTGGACAAGGAAGACACCATAATGGGCTATGTTTTCTTACATCTAAGATGAATTATATTGTCTTGGATCTTCCAACATGATGAGCTTGCCTTTCCCCCTCATGCTAGCCAAATTCATTGCACCAAGTAGAGATACTACTTGTGCTTCCAAATACCCTTAAACCAGTCTTGCCATAAGAGTCCACCATATCTACCTATGGATTGAATAAGATCCTTCAAGTAAGTTGTCATCGATGCAAAGCAATAAAAATTGCTCTTTAAATATGTATGATTGATTGGTGTGGAGGAAATAAGCTTTATACGATCGTGTGATATGGAAGTAATAAAAGGGACAGAGTGCATAATAAAGGTCCATATCACAAGTGATAATATAAAGTGACATTCTTTTGCATTAAGATTTTGTGCATCCAACCATAAAAGCGCATGACAACCTCTGCTTCCCTCTGCGAAGGGCCTTTCTTTTACTTTTATCTCCTACATTGCATAAGAGTCATGGTGATCTTCACCCTTCCTTTTTACACTTTATCCTTTGGCAAGCACAATATGTTGGAAAGATCCTGGTATATATGGCTAATTGGATGTGAGTTTTCATGAACTATTATTGTTGACATTACCCTTGAGGTAAAACGTTGGGAGGCAAAACTATAAGCCCCTATCTTTCTTTGTGTCTGTTTAAAACTCCATACCCATAAGTATTGCGTGAGTGTCAGCAATTGTGAAAGATTATATGATAGTTGAGTATGTGGAGTTGCTGAAAAGCTCTTATACATTGACTCTTTCCTACGTTATCATAAAGTGCAATTGCTTCAATGACTGAGATTGTAGCTTGTTAGTTTTCAATGAAGTTTATGATTCATACTTGATATTGTGATTGAATTACTACTCTAGCATAAGAGATTTATGGAAAGAATTATATAAGTTGTTGTTCTAAGAATGATCATGATGCCCTCATGTCCGTATTTTATTTTTATCGACACCTCTATCTCTAAACATGTGGACATATTTTTCGATTTTGGCTTTTTGCTTGAGGACAAGCGAGGTCTAAGCTTGGGGGAGTTGATACATCCATTTTGCATCATGATTTTATATCAATATTTATTGCATTATGGGCTGTTATTACACATTATGTCACAATACTTATGCCTGTTCTCTCTTATTTTACAAGGTTTACATAAAAAGGGAGAATGCCGGCAGCTGGGATTCTGGGCTGGAAAAGGAGCAAATATTAGAGACCTATTCTGCACAACTCCAAAAGTCCTGAAACTTCATAGAAGATGTTTTCCAAATATATAAAAAATACTGAGAGCAAGAACTTCACCAGGAGGGCCACACCCTGCCCACGAGGGTGGGGCGCGCGCCCTACCCCCTGGGCGCGCCTCCCTACCTTGTGGGCCCCCTGATGGCCCTCCAGTGGCCATCTTCTGCTACATGGAGTCTTTCGATGGAAATAAGCCATCTTCTCAGACAAAACTCCGACGCCACGAGGCGGAACCTTGGCGGAACCAATCTAGAACTCTAGCGGAGCTGTTCTGCCGGGGAAATTTCCCTCCTGGAGGGGGAAATCATCGCCATTGTCATCATCAACGCTCCTCTCATCGGGAGAGGGCAATCTCCATCAACATCTTCATCAGCACCATCTCATCTCAAAACCCTAGTTCATCTCTTGTATCCAATTCTTGTCTCCAAGTCTGGGATTGGTGCTAGTGGGTTGCTAGTAGTGTTAATTACTCCTTGTAGTTGATGCTAGTTGGTTTCATTAGTGGAAGATCATATGTTAAGATCCTATATGCATATTAAAACCCCTCTGATTATGAACATGTTTATTCTTTGTGAGTAGTTACTTTTGTTCATGAGGACATGGGAGAAGTATTGCTATTAGTAGTCATGTGAATTTGGTATTCGTTTGATATTTTGATGAGATGTATGTTGTCTCTCCTCTAGTGGTGTTATGTGAATGTAGACTACATGACACTTCACCATTATTTGGGCCTAGAAGAAGGCATTGGGAAGTAATAAGTAGATGATGGGTTGCTAGAGTGACAGAAGCTTAAACCCTAGTTTATACGTTGCTTCGTAAGGGGCTGATTTGGATCCATATGTTTCATGCTATGGTTAGGCTTACCTTAATACTTTTGTTGTATTTGCGGATGCTTGCAATAGAGGTTAATCATAAGTGGGATGCTTGTCCAAGTAAGGGCAGCACCCAAGCACCGGTCCACCCACATACCAAATCATCAAAGTACCGAACGCGAATCATATGAACATGATGAAAACTAGCTTGATGATAATTCCCATGTGTCCTCGGGAGCGCTTTTCTCTATATAAGAATTTGTCCAGGCTTGTCCTTTGCTACAAAAAGGATTGGGCCACCTTGCTGCACTTTATCTACTTTTGTTACTTGTTGCTCGTTACAAATTATCTTATCACAAAACTATCTGTTACTTATGATTTCAGTGCTTGCAGAGAATACCTTGCTGAAAACCGCTTATCATTTCCTTCTGCTCCTCGTTGGGTTCGACACTCTTACTTATCGAAAGGTCTATGATAGATCCCCTATACTTGTGGGTCATCAGTGAGGCGCGAGTCACTAATTGGGATCCCCAGATAAGTCGTGGGGAAAGAACCCATGCGGCAGTTAAGCCGGTCCGCAATGCCCTGGGCCTCCTCCGGGGGGATCCTAGAACCATCACTTTGCTCTTATCGAAGTTGATGGTAAGACCGGACATCTGTTGGAAGCATAGGAGGAGAAAATTCAGGTTGGCAATATCGGACGCGGAGCCCTCAACCATTATTCTGGTGTCGTCGGCATATATATTGGAGGAGGGATACCCCACCCCCTCCTACTAGGTGTGGGACCACGCCGTGAATGTGACCGGCCGATTTGGCCTTGTCAAGAATGTCCGCAAGAGCGTCAACCACCATGTTGAATAGGAACGGTGAGAAAGGGTCGCCTTGGCGAACCCCACATAGTGTGGGGAAGAAGGGGCCAATCTCACCATTAATGTTAATAGCGGTCCGACCGCAGGAGACAAGCTGCAAAACTCCGGTCACCCAACGGTCATCAAAGCCCTTGCGGAGTAATACTTCCCGAAGGAAGGACCAGTGAACAGTGTCATAGGCTTTATGGAAGTCGAGCTTCAAGAATACCGCCCATTGGTGCTTGGAGCGGACTTCATGAAGGACCTCGTGGAAGACCAACACCCCATCCAGGATAAAACGACCCTGAATGAAAGCCGACTGATTGAGGTGAGTGATCGAGTTGGCTAGTAGGGTCACCCTATTGGCGTACCCTTTGGCCAGGATCCGGAATATAACATTGATCACAGTGATAGGTCGGAATTGGTGGATGTCCGTCGTGCCCGGAACTTTGGGGATAAGAGTTACGACCCCATAGTTTAGGCGCCCAAGATACATGGTCCCCAACAAAACTCGTCGAAGAGAGCCATGACCTCAGGTTTGATGGTCTGCCAGAATGCTTTAAAAAAGGACACTGGCAGTCCATCCGGCCCCAGCGCCGAGGAGGCGTTCATGCCCTTAATCGCCGCGAGGACCTCCTCCTCGGAGAACTGGGCAACTAAGGTGGCATTGTCCGCATCAGACACAAGCTGGGTGCCCGACCAGATGCCGGTCGCCAGAGCGACCCCACCCCGAAGGGTGGGGGAGAAAAGGGCTTTGTAGAAGCCATCTACATGTGCCCGGATGTGCTGGGAATCACCATCCCACAAACAGTGGATGGAGTTCCGACGTCACCGCCCATTTGCGATCGCCTGGAAGTATGTTGTATTAGCGTCGCCCCGCAGCACCCATCGCTGGGTACCGCGGAGCCTCCA
This sequence comes from Triticum dicoccoides, assembly GCF_002162155.2. Taxonomy (NCBI): domain Eukaryota; kingdom Viridiplantae; phylum Streptophyta; class Magnoliopsida; order Poales; family Poaceae; genus Triticum; species Triticum dicoccoides. The sequence goes on along the minus strand of NC_041390.1, from coordinate 41,815,085 downwards.
GTATGCTTATTCATCCGTATAGATGGTGGCGAGCTGATCCTCAAGATCATATCGCAACATCCACTCATCCGGGGAGATCCCGGAAGTGTCCGTGCGGGAGTCCAAGGCCTGGATGGCAGATAGGAGGGCTTTTTTGCATTCGCGGAGGTCCCGGCCAAGGTTAGCGCCCCACCCCTTCATAAATTGGCGGGCGAGCTTGGCGCAAAACTGCCAAGAGTCCATAGACGACATGGACCGGTGGGGGAAGGAGCGCGCAGAGGTCCACTTAGCCGCGACTGCCTCCCTGAAGCCCACTTGGTTGAGCCAGAAGAGCTCAAACCTAAAGCGAGGCGGGGTGGGAGGGCGTTCCTCGGTGGTGGAGAGGAGGAGAGGGACGTAGTCCGACCCAATCCGGGTAATCGCACGGAGCGAAGCCAAGGGGCATCTAAGTTCTCATTCTGGGGAGACTAGGACGCGGTCCAGGAGGGACCACGTTGATACGTCTCCAACGTATCTATAATTTATGAAGTATTCATGCTATTATATTATCAACCTTGGATGTTTTATCTGCATTTATATGTTGTTTTATATGATTTTTGGGACTAACCTACTAACCTAGTGCCCAGTGCCAGTTTCTGTTTTTTCCTTGTTTTTGAGTTTTACAGAAAAGGAATATCAAACGGAGTCCAATTGACGTGCAAATTTTTGACAATTTTTATGGACCAAAAGAAGACCCCGGAGTAAAAGAGTTGGGCCAGGAGAGTCCCGGGGCATCCACGAGGGTGGGGGCGCCCCCCCC
>NC_041390.1:41812241-41814092 GCF_002162155.2 Triticum dicoccoides | reverse complement strand
ACCTCCTTGAAGTGAGACCAACGCCAAAAATTCCTATAAATACAGAAACCTCGAAAAATTAACCTAGATTGGGAGTTTCGCCGCCAGAAGCCTCCGTAGCCACCGAAAACCAATCTAGGCCCTCTCTGGCACCCTGCCGGAGGGGGCCATCATCACTGGAGGGCATGGAGGAGGATCCTGGAGGGGCCATTATCGTCATGAAGGCCAAAGACCAGAGGGAGAACCTCTCCCCATCCAAGGGGGAGGCCATGGAGGAGGAAGCACAAGGGGGAGAACCTCTCCTCCTCTCTCTTGGTGGCACCGGAGTGCCATCGAGAGGGGAATCATCGCCGCGGTGATCGTCTTCATCAACATCACCATCATCATCACCATCCTCATATCTTTTACGCGGTCCACTCTCCTGCACCCCGCTGTAATCCCTACTTGAACACGGTGTTTTATGCCACATATTATGATCCAATGATGTGTTGCCATCCTATGATGTTTTGAGTAGATATCTTTTGTCGTTGGGTTGATTGATGATCTAGATTGATATGAGTTGTATGTTTTACTTTGATGTTGTCCTATGCTGCTCTCCGTGTCGCACAAGCGTGAGGGGTTCCCGCTGTAGGGTGTTGCAATACGTTCATGATTCTCTTATAGTGGGTTGGTGAGTACTGACACACAAACCCGAGTAAGGGGGTTGTTGTGTATGGGAATAAAGAGGACTTGATGCTTTAATGCTATGGTTGGGTTTTACCTTAATGATCTTTAGTAGTTGCGGATGCTTGCTAGAGTTCCAATCATAAGTGCATATGATCCAAGTAGTGAAAGTATGTTAGCTTATGCCTCTCCCTCATATGAAACTGCAATAGTGATTACCGGTCTTGTTAACGATTGCGTAGGACAATTACGCACACCAATCCACCATTATTCCACACTCGCTATTTATAATATTTACTAATATATTCTAACTTTATGATAACAACACCTACTTTTATATTTTAGCTCTCCGATATCATACAAAGTTATCCTCTTCATACCCACAACATAGTTTTATTTCTCGTTTCTAGTTGGAAGCAAACGTTCGGTGTACGTAGAATCGTATCAGTGGTAGATAGGGCTTGAGAGAATATTGATCTTACCTTTAGCTCCTTGTGGGTTCGACACTCCATACTTATCACTTCCACCTTTGGAAATTGCTACGATGATTCCCTGCACTTGGGGATTATCAAGCTCTTTTCTGGCGCCGTTGCCGGGGAGCAATAGCGTGGGGTTGATATTCTCGTGTGTGCTTGTTTGCTTTCTTCACTAAGTAGATTTTGTTTCTCCTTTTTGTTTATGTTTAGTTGTGGGTGAAACATACAAAAAAATTAAGATTGAAAATACAAAAAAATTACTTGCCTCTCATACCTAAAAAGTTTTTCAAAAAGAGAAGTGATTGGAAAGTTATGCATTGAAGAAGTGAGGGTCGACCTTGAGCACTTGTGTTCATGCTCACGGAAACAATGTAGAATTTTTCATGGAAGTTTCTTTGTAAATAATTATCCCCTTATATATATCCATTGTATTAAAAAAATGTGCCAAGCTTTGGTTTTAGGATGATTAGATTGCTTGTTTACTATGTACAGAACAAAAACAGAAACTTTGGCTGTAGCGCGTGATTTTATATTTTTTACTGGAAAGTCAAATGGGTCTGAAACTTTTTGAACACTACTTATGTAAAAATTTTTCAAATTGTCAAATTTATTTCATAATATTTGGAGTTACATAAGTTTACTAAACCTCCAGATTACTACAGACTGTCCTGTTTTAGACAGATTCTATTTTTCGTGTGTTGTTTGCTTATTTTGATGAATCTATGGGTAGTAT
>NC_041390.1:41789690-41811914 GCF_002162155.2 Triticum dicoccoides | reverse complement strand
GTATGAACCATAGAGAAGTTGGAATACAGTAGATATAGTTCTAATATGAAATTGTAATGAGTTTGAAACAGTACTTAAAGGTAGTGATTTGCTTTATTATACTAACGGATCTCACAAAGTTTTTGTTAAAGTTTTGTGTGGATGAAGTGTTCAAAGATCGAGGAGCTATCAATATGAGAAGAATAAACAGAGGCAAGAGCTTAAGCTTGGGGATGCCCAAGGCACCCCAAGTAAATATTCTAAGGATACTCAAGCATCTAAGCTTGAGGATGCCCCGGTTGGCATCCCATCTTTCTTCTTCAACAAATATCGGTATACCTTGGTTTTTGTTTTGTTCACATGATTTGTGTCCTTTGTGTTTTTATTTTTCTTTAAGAACCATGCTAGTATAAGATGTCCCTTCATCAATTTATAGAATACTTCATGTTCTTCACTTATATCTTCTAAGTATGATCCTATAGAATTGCTCTTTGAGCTTCACTTAAATCTTTTGAGTATGGCTTTATAGAATGCTTCGTGTGCTTCACTTATACATTTTGAGCTTGGATATTGGTTAGTCTATATTAATTGTAGAACTCTCCATGAACTTCACTTATATCTTTTGGAGCATGAATAACACTATCATCTAAAGCGGGTTTGGAAGAGTGTAAACTTTAGGAACTAGTGATCCCGCTATTCCGAATGAGGAGAATTTTGCTTATGTGGAGAGTAGTAAAATTTCTATGCTCGTAGATCATGAAAAGAATGCTTTATGTGATGGTAATATTGTTGAAATCATTCATGATGCTACCGAAAATTATTATGAGGGAGGAATACATGCTTGTAGGAGTTGTAATAATATCAAGTTTCCTCTCTATGTGCTTAAAGTTTTGAAGTTATATTTGCTTTGCCTTCCTATGCTAGTTGATTCTTGTTCCCATAAATTGTGTGCTCAAAAAATCCCTAGGCATAGGAAGTGGGTTAGATTTAAATATGCTAGTCATATTCATCATGATGCTCTCTTTATGTTTCAATTCTTATCTTTTATGTGAGCATCATTGAAATCATCATGCCTAGCTAAAAGGTATTAAAGAAAATCGCTTGTTGGGAGACAACCCAATATTTATCCTTACTGTTTTTGTGTGTTCTCATGATTAAGCTACTGTAGTAATCATGTTTTATAGCTTTTTTCAATAAAGTTCCAAGTAAGACCTTTGGGAAGACTTGGGTGAAAGTTAATGTGATCTTGCTGTAAAAAACAGAAACTTTGCGCTCACGAGATTAGCTGCCATTTTTTACAGAAGAGTGCTTTGGTGCTGATTCTTTTTGCAGAAGATTAATAGAAAACTTCCTCACGCCCACCAATATATTTCATAATTATTTTAGTAGCAGAAGTATGGTTAGTGTTCAGATCATTACAGACTGTTCTGTTTCTGACAGATTCTGTTTTCATTGCATAGTTTGCTTGTTTTCTAGTTTCTATGGCTTATATTTCTCAATATAAATTGTAGAAATGATATGGTACAGTAGGCATTGTGTGAGAAAAATTATGAGTCTTGTCTTTGACAGTAACAAAGTGAATGGTTTACTCTTTATCATACTAACCTATCTCACGAAGTTCCATTAAGTTTTGTGTGATTGAAGTTTTCAAGCTTTGGGTGAGATATTGATATGAGGAGAACAAGGAGTGGAAAGACCCTAAGCTTGGGGATGCCCAAGTAACCCCAAGGTAATATTCAAGGAAGACTCAAGCGTCTAAGCTTGGGGATGCCCCGAAAGGCATCCCCTCTTTCGTCTTCAAAACTATCGGTATACCTTACTCGGAGCTATATTTTTATTTGTCACATGATATGTGTTTTGCTTGGAGCGTATTTTCAATTTTACTTGCTGTTTGAATAAAATCATTTGATCTGAAATCTTAAATGAAAAAGAATCCTCCCACGGCTAGTTAATTATTTGACCACTCAGTGTTCTTCACTTATATCTTTTGGAGTAGTTTATCATTTACTCACGTGCTTCACGTATATCCTATGAGTAAATGGTTGAATAACTGAATATCATAAATCTGAATTTATATATGTTTCATATGCTCATACCATGGGGAGTAATGACTTCACACCTAATAAGTATAGGTAGTAAACTTATTGAAAGTTAGCAAACATAGAATTGGTCACTTGAACAATTCATGAAAGAATATTGAAGGAAGAGAGATTTCACATATAAATATACTATCTTGGACATCTTTTGTAATTGTGAGCACTCATTAAAATATGACATGCTAAAAGGTTAATGTCGGACAAGGAAGACAACGTAATGGGTTATGTTTTCTTATATCCGAAATAAAGTATATTGTCTTGGATCATCCAACATGTTGAGCTTGCCTTTCCCTCTCATGCTAGCCAAATTCTTTACACCAAGTAGAAATACTACTTGTGCTTCCAAACATCCCTTAAAACGAGTTTTGCCATGAGATTCCACCATACCAACCTATGGATTGAGTAAGATCCTTCAAGTAAGTTGTCATCGTTGCATGCAATAAAAATTGCCCTCTAAATATGTATGATCTATTAATGTGGAGAAAATAAGCTTTATACGATCTTGTGATGTAGAAGAAATAAAAGTGACAGACTGCATAATATAGGTCCATATCACAAGTGGCAATATAAAGTGACGTTCTTTTGCATTAAGATTTTGTGCATCCAACCATAGAAGTGCATGACAACCTCTGCATCCCTCTGCGAAGGGCCTATATTTTACTTTTATCTTCTACCTTATGCAAGAGTCATGGTGATCTTCACCTTTCCTTTTTACATTTTATCCTTTGGCAACCAAATTGTGTTGGAAAGATCCTTATATATATATCCAATTGGATGTAAGTTATCATGAACTATTATTGTTGACATTACCCTTGAGGTAAAAGGTTGGGAGGCGAATCTATAAGCCCCTATCTTTCTCTGTGTCCGATTAAAACTTTGAACCCATAAATATCACATGAGTGTTAGCAATTGTGAAATATTAAATGATAGTTGAGTATGTGGAGTTTGCTAAATCAAAGCTCTGACATAGACCCTTCCTAGAAATAAGATGAATTGCAATTGTTTGATGACTGGGAATATAGTTTGTTAGTTTCAAGAAAGTTTATGATCTATACTTTAACATGTGAATAGCTTGTTACTTGATCATGAAAAGTTTTATGAAGATGAGCTACTGTTATGATATATAATGATGCTATAAAAAGTGATTGAAACTATCATTGATGAAACTTATGCACTTGCTAGCATTCACACTTCATAAATTATTTCTTTTACCATATACCTACTCGAGGACGAGCAGGAATTAAGCTTGGGGATGCTGATACATCTCCAACGTATCTATAATTTACGAAGTATTCATGCTATTATATTATCAACCTTGGATGTTTTATATGCATTTATATGCTATTTTATATGATTTTTGGGACTAACCTATTAACCTAGTGCCCAGTGCCAGTTTCTGTTTTTCCTTGTTTTTGAGTTTTACAGAAAAGGAATATCAAAGAGAGTCCAATTGACGTGCCAATTTTTGACAATTTTTTATGGACCAAAAGAAAACCCTGGAGTAAAATAGTTGGGCCAGGAGAGTCCCGGGGTGTCCACGAGGGTGGGGGGCGCGCCCACCTGTTGGGGAACGTAGTAATTTCAACAAAAATTCCTGCGCACACGCAGGATAATGGTGATCCATAGCAACGAGAGGGGAGAGTGTCGTCCACGTACCCTCATAGACCGTTAAGCGGAAGCATTATGACAACGCGGTTGATGTAGTCGTACGTCTTCACGATCGACCGATCCTCAGTACCGAACGTACGACACCTCCGCGTTCAGCACACGTTCAGCTCGGTGACGTCCCATGAACTCATGATCCAATAGAGCTCGGGGAAGAGTTTCATCAGCACGACGGTGTGGTGACGATGTTGATGAAGCTACCGTAGCAGGGCTTCGCCTAAACACCGCTACAGTATGACCGAGGTGGATTATGGTGGAGGGGGGCACCGCACAAGGCTGGGAGAGATCTTTGTGATCAACTTGAGTGTCTAGAGGTGCCACCCTGCCCCCGTATATAAAGGAGCAAGGGGGAGGCCGGCCGGCCCTTGTTGGCGCTCCTAGGAGGAGGAATCCTCCTCCTAGTAGGAGGGGGAAAGGCAGGGAGAGAAAGAGAAGGAAAGGGGGGTGCCGCCCCCCTTTCTCCTAGTCCAATTCGGACAGGGGGAAGGGGGCGCGCTGCCTGCCCTAGGCCGGCCCCTCTCTCTTTCCCTTATGGCCCATCAAGGCCCATTAGCCCCCGGGAGGTTCCGGTAACCCCTCCGGTACTCCAATAAAATCCCAATTTCACCCAGAACTATTCCGATGTCCAAATGTAGGCTTCCAATATATCAATCGTTATGTCTCGACCATTTCGAGACTCCTCGTCATGTCCGTGATCACATCCGGTAATCCGAACTACCTTCGGTACATCAAAACATATAAACTCATAAAACCGATCATCACAGAACTTTAAGCGTGCGGACCCTACGGGTTCGAGAACTATGTAGACATGACCGAGACACGTCTCCGGTCAATAACCAATAGCGGAACCTGGATGCTCATATTGGTTCCTACATATTCATAGTAGATCTGAACCTATTATGTTTTCATGAATATATGTGAGTTCTTGATCCTATCTTGCAAGTCTATAGTCACCTACTATGTGTTATGATTCGGCAACCCCAAAGTGACAATAATCGGGACCACTCCTGGTGATGACCGTAGTTTGAGGAGTTCATGTATTCACTATGTGTTAATGCTTTGGTCCGGTACTCTATTAAAAGGAGGCCTTAATATCCCTTAGTTTCCGCTAGGACCCCGCTGCCACGGGAGGGTAGGACAAAAGATGTCATGCAAGTTCTTTTCCATAAGCACGTATGACTATATTCGGAATACATGCCTACATTACATTGATGAATTGGAGCTAGTTCTGTGTCACCCTAGGTTATGACTGTTACATGATGAACCACATCCGACATAATTCTCTATCACCGATCCATTGCCTACGAGCTTTCCATATATTATTCTTCACTTATTTACTTTTCCGTTGCTATTGTTATCATCACTATAAAACACCAAAAACATTACTTTTTCTACCATTACTTTTGCCACCGTTACCACTGATATCATATTACTTTGCTACTAAACACTTTGCTGTAGATATTAAGTTTCCAGGTGTGGTTGAATTGACAACTCAGTTGCTAATACTTGAGAATATTCTTTGCCTCCCCTTGTGTCGAATCAATAAATTTGGGTTGAATACTCTACCCTCGAAAACTGTTGCAATCCCCTATACTTGTGGGTTATTAAGACTATTTTTTGGTGCCATTGCCGGGGAGCATAGATCTATTCTTTGAGTCACTTGGGATTTATATCTGCTTATCATTATGAAGAACTTGAAAGACCCAAGAACCAAGATTTATCCCTCAACTATGAGTGGAGGTAAGGAACTGCCATCTAGCTCTGCGCTTGATTCACCTTTTGTTTTGAGTAATCTTGCGACACCTAAACCTGCTTCTGCTATTAATTTTGATATGTCGCATATTATTGATGATGCCACTTCTGCTATGCATGATACTTATGATGAAACTACTTCTATGCTTGATACTACTATGCCACTTGGTGAATTTCTTGATGAACAACTTGCTAGGGCTAGAGAGAATGAAATTACTGAAATTGATAATATTGATGAAAGTGATGATGAAGGCTCTCCCAATAAATATGAATTACCTGTTGTGCCTGAGGGCTATGTTATGGATGAAGAAATTAAAAGAGACTTTCTTGCATGCAATGATAGAAGTGATCTTAAGAAATTATTAGCTAAGCTTAAACAAAAAACTCTAAATGCTAGAGTGAAATATGATCCTGCTTATGCTACTTCACCTATCTTTGTTACTGATAAGGATTATGAATTCTCTATTGATCCTAATATAATTACTTTGGTTGAATCTGATCCTTTTTATGGCTATGAATCTGAAACTTTTGTGGCACATCTTACTAAATTAAATGATATAGCCACCCTGATCACTAATGATGAGAGAACTCGCTACTTTTATATCCTTAAAATATTTTCGTTCTCATTAAAGGGTGATGCTAAGATATGGTTTAATTCTCTTGATCCTGGTTGTGTGCGTAGTCCCCAGGATATGATTTATTACTTCTCTACTAAATATTTCCCTGCTCATAAGAAACAAGCTACCTTAAGGGATATATATAATTTTGCGCAAATTGAAGAAGAGAGTCTCCCATAAGCTTGGGGGAGGCTTCTCCAATTACTTAATGCTTTGCCTGATCATCCTCTTAAGAAGAATGAAATACTTGATATCTTTTATAATGGACTAATCGATGCTTCCAGAGACCACCTGGATAGTTGTGCTAGTTCTATTTTCATGGAAAGAACACCGAATGAAGCTGAAATTCTATTGAATAATATGTTGACTAATGAAAATAATTGGACACTTCCTGAGCCAACTCCTGAGCCTATTCCTAAACCAACTCCGGAGAAAAGGGATGTTCTATTTCTCAGTCCTGAAGATATGCAAGAGGCAAAGAAATCCATGAAAGAAAAGGGTATTAAAGCTGAAGATGTTAAGAATTTACCTCCTATTGAAGAAATACATGGTCTTAATTTACCGCCTGTTGAAGAAATATATGGTTTTGATCCATCACCTATTGAAGAAACACATGGTCTTGATAACCCGACACAGGTAGTAAAGGTAAATTCTCTCTATAAATATGATAAAGTTGAAATCCCTCCTACTAAGTTTGCTAGCCAATGTTTGGATGAGTTTGATAACTTTATGCTTAAGCAAGAATACTTCAATGCTTATTTTGGTAGACAATTGAAACAAAATGCTTATATGATTGAACACTTGGGTGATTATATTTCTAGAGTTAAAGGTGAACTTAAACTCATTAGTAAACATGCTTCTATGGTTACCACTCAAGTAGAACAAGTACTTAAAGCTCAGAATGATTTGCTCAATGAATTAAATGGTAAGAAAAATGATAATGATGTCAGAGTTATGACTAGGGGTGGTAAAATGACCCGGGAACCTTTGTATCCTGAGGGCCATCCTAAGATAATTGAGCAAGATTCTCAGAGAAATAATATAGATGCACCTAGTCCTTCTAAAAGGGAGAAAAAGAAAAATGATAGGAATTTGCATGCTTCTAGTGAACCTGTTATTGACACCTGAGAATCCCAATGATATCTCTATTTCTGATGCTGAAACACAATCTAGTAATGAGCATGAACCTAGTGATAATGTTAATAATGATGTTCATGTTGATGCTCAACCTAGTAATGACAATGATGTAGAGATTGAACCTGCTGTTGATCTTGATAACCCAAAATCAAAGAATCAACGTTATGATAAGAGAGACTTTGTTGCTAGGAAACACGGTAAGGAAAGAGAGCCTTGGGTTCAGAAACCCATGCCCTTTCCTCCTAAGTGATGACCCACAGGTATAGGGGATCTATCGTAGTCCTTTCGATAAGTAAGAGTGTCGAACCCAATGAGGAGTAGAAGGAAATGGTAAGCGGTTTTCAGCAAGGTATTCTCTGCAAGCACTGAAATTATAGGTAACAGATAGTTTTGTGATAAGATAATTTGTAACAAGCAACAAGTAACAAAAGTAGATAAAGTGCATCAAGGTGGCCCAATCCTTTTTGTAGCAAAGGACAAGCCTGGGCAAATTATTATATACAGAAAAGCTCTCCCGAGGACACATGGGAATTATCATCAAGCTAGTTTTCATCACGTTCATATGATTCGCATTCGGTACTTTGATAATTTGGTATGTGGGTGGACCGGTGCTTGGGTGCTACCCTTACTTGGACACACATCCCACTTATGATTAACCTCTATTGCAAGCATCCGCAACTACAACAAAAGTATTAAGGTAAACCTAACCATAGCATGAAACATATGGATCCAAATCAGCCCCTTACGAAGCAACGCATAAACTAGGGTTTAAGCTTCTGTCACTCTAGCAACCCATCATCTACTTATTACTTCCCAATGCCTTCCACTAGGCCCAAATGATGGTGAAGTGTCATGTAGTCGACGTTCACATAACACCACTAGAGGAGAGACAACATACATCTCATCAAAATATTGAACGAATACCAAATTCACATGACTACTAATAGCAAGACTTCTCCAATGTCCTCGGGAACAAACGTAACTACTCACAAAGCATATTCATGTTCATAATCAGAGGGGTATTAATATGCATATAGGATCTGAACATATGATCTTCCACCAAATAAACCAACTAGCATCAACTACAAGGAGTAATTAACACTACTAGCAACCCATAGGTACCAATCCCAGACTTAGAGACAAGAATTGGATAGAAGAGATGAACTAGGGTTTGAGAGGAGATGGTGCTGGTGAAGATGTTGATGGAGATTGACCCCCTCCCGATGAGAGGATCATTGGTGATGACGATGGTGACGATTTCCCCCTCCCGGAGGGAAGTTTCACCGGCAGAACAGCTCCGCCGGAGCCCTAGATTGGTTCTGCCAAGGTTCTGCCTCGTGGTGGCGGAGTCTCGTCCCAAAAGCTTGCTTATGATTTTTTCCTCAATGAAAGACTCCATATAGTAGAATATGGGAATTGGAGGGCCACCAGGGGGCCTGCGGGGTAGGGGGCACGCCCAGGGGGTAGGGCGCGCCCCCCACCCTTGTGGCTGGTGAGTGGCCCCCCTCTGGTACTTCTTGCGCTCAATATTTTTTATATATTCTGAAACGTGCTCCCGTGAAGTTTCAGGACTTTTGTAGATGTGCATAACAGGTCTATAATATTTGCTCCTTTTCCAGCCCTGAATCCCAGCTGCCGGCATTCTCCCTCTTTATGTAAACCTTGTAAAATAAGAGAGAATAGGCATAAGTATTGTGGCATAATGTGTGGTAACAGCCCATAATGCGATAAATATCGATATAAAAGCATGATGAAAAATGGATGTATCACTAAGCCATCCAAGAAAAAGGATGATGAGGATTTTGAGGGTTTGCTGAAATGATTAGACCTATCTTTTTGCATATGCGTTTGACTGATATGCTTAAAATGAATCCTAATGCTAAGTACATGAAAGATATTGTTACTAATAAAAGAAAGATACCGGAAGCTAAAATTTTCACCATGCTTGCTAATTATACTTTTAAAGGTGGAATACCTAAGAAACTAGGAGATCCTGGAGTACCAAGTATACCATGCTTCATTAAAAGAAACTATGTTAAAACTGCTTTATGTGATCTTGGAGCCGGTGTTAGTGTTATGCCTCTCTCTTTATATCGTAGACTTGATTTGAATAAGTTGACACCTACTGAAATATCTTTGCAAATGGCTGATAAATCAACTGCTATACTTGTCGGTATTTGTGAGGATGTGCCTGTTGTGGTTGCAAACATTACAATTTTAACGGAATTTTTTATTCTTTATATTCTCGAGGACGATAGTATTTCTATTATTCTTGGAAGACCCTTTTTGAATACTGCAGGGGTTGTTATTGATTGCACCAAAGGCAATGCCACTTTTCATGTTAATGGTAATGAGCATACGGTACACTTTCCGAGGAAACAACCTCAAGTTCATAGTATAAACTCTATTGGAAAAATTCCATCGATTATTTTTGGAGGTTTTGAATTTCCTCTTCCTACTGTCAAGAAGAAATTTGATATTCTTATTGTTGGGGATGTGCATATCCCCGTTGAGGTAACCTAGTGTTATTCGAAAATTCTCCGGTTCCATGTTATTCGGAATGAGTTTGTTAACAAGACCTGGTCAACCTTGTTAGTGGATTCCTTTTGATGAGCATGAGATGGATGAATTTAGAAAACACAACTCTCTGTGCCCTCTTTTTACTTTCTGTTATTTATATTAAATAAAGAAAAAAAATAGTAATTTCTGTCTATTTTCTGAATTATCCATGGAATAAAAAACACCCCGAAAATAAAAGTTCTCCAAATTCCCTGCCAAATATGATTTTTTTCTAGAATATTTGAGAATATCTAGCACTGAGAACACAACAGGGGGAGCAAGCACCTGGCCACGAGGGTCTAGGGCGCGCCCACTCCCTTGGACGCGCCCCCTGCCTCGTGGGCCCATGGTGGCTCCCCTCCACTTATTCCTGCACCCACACACTTGTTCCTCCCAAAAAATCACCATCCAGCTCAAGCACGAGTTCTAGCTCATTTTGCTGCGATTTTTGATCTCCTTGCTCAAAGCACCTCTCACAAAACTGCTTTGGGGGATTGTTCCTTGGTATGTGACTCCTCCATTTGTCCAATTAGTTTTTGTTCAAGTGCTTTATTCATTGCAAATTTTTTCTACCTAGGTGACCATGTTCTTGAGCTTGCATGTCAAATTTATATGGTTCCAAGTAGTTCGGATGCATGATATAGGCTCTAGGCACTTGTAGGAGTAGTTGCTATCAATTTTGTTGAGTTTGGTTTACTTTTATTTGAACTTACTAAAAAATTCAGAATTTTTCAGAAAATAATGAAGAGATTTTTGAGGGGCTCATCGAGCTGAAGCTCGAAGGAAAAGCAAAATGAAGAAGTAGAGAGGCCCAAATATAATCTACCTCGCACCGCAGAGGTTCGGCCGTGTGAATGGCCTTCCGATGATTTCTTGAGAGCAGCCGGGATTTATGATGATTTTTATGAATTGGCTAAGAATGCAGGCCTCACCGACTTCCTCCGCGACCAACACAAACAGTATCTCTTAATCACCAATACTTTTGTGCAAAACATCTACTATTATCCTAGGGAATCACCTCCTTCAGTAGAGTTTCATTTATATGATGTGGTTAAGAAGATGTCACTATATGAATTCTGCAGGGTTTGCAAAATACCTTTTGAGGGTAGCCTAGAGGAACCACATCGTAGAGATGTGGACGGGTTTATTGACACTATTACTGTAGGGGAACCTAGGAAAGTTTCCGATGAAAGAATCACTAGCATACATTTTCCTGTTTTACGCTACTTTGCAATATTTGCTAGTCGTTGCTTAATTGGTCGCGGAAACTGTGGAAACCTTAGTGTTCATGATATTATTATTTTGTTCCATGGTTTATTCTGTGACGACTCTGTTAGTATGGGCGGTATTATTGCTAAACGGTTAAGTCTGAACCGTACAAAGGGCCCCATCTTTGGAGGTGTCTATGCTTCACGCCTTGCTGCATACTATAACATACCTATTAGGCACTATGAAAAAGAAGAAAATTTGTTGCCTACTGTTTATTTAGATTATAAGAGTATGGTAGCGCATGATTTTATTGTAAAGAATAGGGAAAGGGAGCTTAAATACAAATTGTTCTTTGATAAACATCATCCTGAGACTATCACCTTGCCTGCTCCTTCCTTATTTGATTTATCTACAGGCCAGTATCTCGTTCCGCTGGAGGCTATTCATGCCTACCGGAACCCTACATCAGCCACAGAGCCAGAGTCGGAACCACAATTTGATCCTCCATGACAGTCTAATTACCACTGGGATCCGGAGATGATTGCCGACCAGTGGCAATCAGAGTCTTCTTCTTCGCAGTACAACCCCAACTATTACTTTGGATATCCGCCAGGCCAGCCGTGGCCATAGACCAACTTAGGCCAAAAGCCTAAGCTTGGGGGAGTACGTATTTCCCACCGACATTACATTCATGTTCACACACTCATTGCTAGTTGTCGGTGCTCATACTTTTTCATTGTATCATCCATACTAGTTTATTTCCTTTTTATGCTTTCTTCTTGTGTGTTTGATAAACCTTAAGAAAAAACAGAAAATTAGTTGTAGCTTTTAGCTAGCTTTAATTTTATGCCTGTAGTAGTAATTAAAAAGAAAACCCAAAAATATTTCATGTTCTTCTTTTGCTTGTTGGGAGCTTTCCCATGTAAATAGTTTTAGTTCTTTTCTTTTCTTTGGGGGTCGATACAAGAAGACCATAATGAAAATGTTGAGTGGCTCTTATATGCATTATTGTTGATCTAACAAAGAGCCCATATTGCCTTGTCTTCTCCTGTTTATTGAATACTTGCAGATTCCAGCTTAGTCCAATGCACTTGCACTGTTATTATTATTCACATCATTCGGTCGTGCAAGTGAAAGGCAATTATGACGATATATGATGGACTGATTGAGATGGAAGAAGCTAGTATGAACTCGACCTCTCTTGTTTTTGTAAATATGATTAGTTCATCGTTCCTGATTCAGCCTATTATGAATAAACATGTTTGCAATGACAATTAGGGATTATAGTTTCTTATGCCATGCTTAATTAGCTAGGAGCTTATAATGGTTTACCTTGTGTGCCAACATGCTATTAAAATGGTTGTGATGTGGTATGATAGGGTGGTATCCTCTTTTGAATGATTTGAGTGGCTTGACTTGGCACATGTTCACGCATGTAGTTGAAACAAAATCAACATAGCCTCTATGATATTTAAGTTCATGGTGCATTATATCCTACTCATGCTTGCATTCGATGTTGATTAATTTTAATGCATGTTCATGACTGTTGTCGCTCTCTAGTTGGTCGCTTCCCAGTATTTTGCTAGCCTTCACTTGTACTAAGCGGGAATACTGCTTGTGCATCCAATCCAATAAACCCCAAAGTTATTCCATATGAGTCGACCATACCTACCTATATACGGTATCTACCTGCCGTTCCAAGTAAATTTGTATGTGTCAAACTCTAAACCTTCAAATAAATATTTTGTTCTGTATGCTCGAACAGCTCATGTATCAACTAGGGATGTTCGTATATTCCATGTTAGGCGGGTTATTCTCAAGAGGAGTGGACTCCGCTCCTCACTCACGATAAAATGGCTGCTCACCGGGATGCCCAGTCCCATGCTTTATGCAAATCAAATCAAAAATAATTGCAAACAGAACTCCCCCGGGACTATTGTTAGTTGGAGGCACTTGTTGTTTCGACCAAGCCATGGATTGATGCTTGTTGGTGGAGGAGGAGTATAAACTTTACCATTATGTTTGGGAACCGCCTATAATGTGTGTGGCATGGAATATATCGCCATCTCTTGGTTGTTATGTTGACAATGAAAGTATACTTCTCAAAATATTATTCACCTCTATTTCAAAACCGAGCTCTGGCACCTCTACAAATCCCTGCTTCCCTCTATGAAGGGCCTATCTATTTACTTTTATGTTCAGTCAGCATCCTCTTATTAAAAAGCACCAATTGGAGATCACTGATGTCATTTGCATTCATTACTGTTAGTTTACATTCAGTATGACTTGACTGGATCTCTTTTACCATAAATTACAATGTCTAGTCAGTCCTTGATCTTTAAAGGTGCTCTACATTTATGTTTTGCGGTCTCAGAAAGGGCTAGCGAGATACCATCTTGTTATATCATATCATGATTGTTTTGACAAAGTGTTGTCATCCGAGATTTATTATCATTGCTCGCTAGTTGATTATGCCATTGATATGAGTAAACATGAGACCTAAATGTTATTGTGAATATGGTTAGTTCATAATCTTTGCTGAAAACTTGAATGCTGGCTTTACATATTTACAACAACAAGAGCAAACAAAGTTTGTAAAAGTTTTTCTTTATCACTTTCAGTTTGTCAACTGAATTGCTTGAGGACAAGCAAAGGTTTAAGCTTGGGGGAGTTGATACGTCTCCGTCGTATCTACTTTTCCAAACAGTTTTGCCCTTGTTTTGGACTCTAATTTGCATGATTTGAATGGAACTAACCCGGATTGACGCTGTTTTCAGCAGCATTGCCATGGTGTTATTTATGTGCAGAAACAAAAGTTCTCGGAATGACCTGAAACTCCACGGAGATTATTTTTGGAAATAATAAAAAATACTGGCAAAGAATCAAGGCCAGGGGGCCCACACCCTAGCCACAAGGGTGGGGGCGCGCCTGCCCCCTGGGCGCGCCCCCCTGCCTCGTGGGCCCCCTGGAGCTCCACCGACCTCAACTCCAACTCCGTATATTCGTGTTCGGGGAGAAAAAATTTAGAAAGAAGGATTCATCGTGTTATACGATACGGAGCCGCCGCCAAGCCCTAAACTCTCTCGGGAGGGCTGATCTGGAGTCCGTTTGGGGCTCCGGAGAGGGGAATCTGTCGTCATCATCATCAACCATCCTCCATCACCAATTTCGTGATGTTCACCGCTGTGCGTGAGTAATTCCATCGTAGGATTGCTGGACGGTGATGGGTTGGATGAGATTTATCATGTAATCGAGTTAGTTTTGTTAGGGTTTGATCCCTCATATCCACTATGTTCTGAGATTGATGATGCTATGACTTTGCTATGCTTAATGCTTGCCACTAGGGCCCGAGTGCCATGATTTCAGATCTGAACCTATTATGTTTTCATGAATATATGTGAGTTCTTGATCCTATCTTGCAAGTCTATAGTCACCTACTATGTGTTCTGATCCGGCAACCCCGAAGTGACAATAATCGGGATCACTCCGGTGATGACCGTAGTTTGAGAAGTTCATGTATGCACTATGTGTTAGTGCTTTGGTCCGGTACTCTATTAAAAGGAGGCCTTAATATCCCTTAGTTTCCGCTAGGACCCCGCTGCCACGGGAGGGTAGGACAAAAGATGTCATGCAAGTTCTTTTCCATAAGCATGTATGACTATATTCGGAATACATGCCTACATTACATTGATGAATTGGAGCTAGTTCTGTGTCACCCTAGGTTATGACTGTTACATGATGAACCACATCCGGCATAATTCTATATCACCGATCCATTGCCTACGAGCTTTCCATATATTGTTCTTCGCTTATTTACTTTTCCGTTGCTATTGTTATCATCACTATAAAACACCAAAAACATTACTTTTGCTACCGTTACTTTTGCCACCGTTACCACTACTGTCATATTACTTTGCTACTAAACTCTTTGCTGCAGATATTAAGTTTCCAGGTGTGGTTGAATTGACAACTCAGCTGGTAATACTTGAGAATATTCTTTGGCTCCCCTTGTGTCGAATCAATAAATTTGGGTTGAATACTCTACCCTCAAAACTGTTGCGATCCCCTATACTTGTGGGTTATCACCTGCCAGTCCCACACACGCCGGCACGGGTGGTTGAGCTCAGCCTCAATCATCTCCGGGGAAGCAACACCCACCCCCACGACGGTGACGATTGCCTGGAGCGACGGGGAGGGGGTGGTAAATCCTCCACCTCGATGTGAAAGAACCCGAGGCCCTCGATGCCATGGCCATACATCATGAGCTCATCAGTCAGCGGACGGTCTGGGCATAGGGCCACTGGGTGCCCAGTATCCTTGCAGAGGTAGCACAACGGAGGGTTGGTGCACTCAACTTGGTAATGGCCCGCGATCCCGCAGTTGAAGCCAGGGGCGGGTCACGAGTAGCAACAACATCGGCCAACGCCGAGGTCACGGGGGAGGGGGCCGGCATAGCAGGGGGGCGAGCCGGACCCCGCTTCTTCTTCTTCTTCGCGCCCTGACGCCCTTGCCCCCCATTGCCTCCATTGGCAGGAGGGAAACTGGGCTGGTTGTGGGGGGTAGATAGCAGCGCGAGGGCGCGTCGGAAGTAGGCAGAGCGGAGGTGCGGGCCGGAGACGGGGAACGGGCCCGACGCCACTCCGGCGAGGGGGACCGTCGCCGGTCAGAGCGCCACGTCTCGGCCGCAAGAGACCGAGGACGGTCCCGGTGGTCGTCGCGGGACGAGGAGCGGCGGTCGTCCCGGGCCGGCGAGCAGCGGCTATCACCGCCGGGGGAGCACCGAGACTCGCGCGGAGGAGAGCGGCGCGGGTCCCTGGAGTCCAGCTCGCGGCGCAGATCAGCCTCCCGGCGGAGGCCCTCGGGCGACGAGCGGGGCTGGGCGCGGCGGTCATCCAAGCTACACCTGGGCCGGCCGGCGTTGCCCCCCCACTCGCGCATCATCTCCGGCGAGGGGACGGCGCCGAGAGCGGGGGAGGGAGGGAGGACTGGAGCAGCTGGGGCGGACAGAGGCGGCGAGGAAGGATATGTCGAGCGAGGGGAAAACGAGGGGCAGGGGGAGTGTGGCGGCTGGACTGGGAACCCTTGTGGAGGCCAGATCGAGCGTGGCGGGGCAGGCCGGGGGAGCAGGCTCTGGGATGGGCCGGCACCCCCCGTGGGCCGATGCATCTCCAGGCCCAGGGCCAGTCCAGCCGCAAGCGCCGCGCTAGACGACCCAGCCTGGAAGGGACGACCCACGCAAGGGCGGCCCAACACGCGAGGCCGGGACGGGCACTCGGCGAGGGCACTAGTAGAAAAAGGGCCTATTGTCCCGGTTCCTAAGGGCCTTTTGTCCCGGTTCCTGAACCGGGACTAAAGGGTCGGTACTAATGCCCTATCCCTTTAGTCCCGGTTAAATCCAGAACCGGGACATATGGGCCTCCACGTGGCCTGTGCGCGGAGCCTAGGCAGGAGGGCCTTTGGTCCCGGTTGGTGGCACCAACCGGGACCAATAGGCATCCACGCGTCAGCATTTCTGTGGCTGGGGTTTTTGTTTTTTTTGAAAGGGAGGGGGGTTTGCGGGGTTAATTTAGGTGTTTCATATATTGTGTTAGCTAGCTATAATTAATAGAGAGAAGTGTCCTCTCTTATGTCCGTGCTTGGTCGACGCTACGTACTATACATACGTATAGAGAGGACTAGACACGCTAGCTAGCTAGTAAGCAAACGAAGGAAACAGAAGATTGTCATGAACATATATGCATACAGAGAGAAGTGATATCGACCACCCCTCCTTCTCTGAGAGATTGGTCGAACAACAAGTTCTCGTATATCTATCCGACACTACCGGCTACATATATACAATAATTATCTCTTACAAATATAATCTCCTAACATACGGACGCATGGTCCACATAGTATTCTCCGTCTTCAGTGATCACGTGGTCAAGAAAGAATGCCGCCAATTCCTCTTGAATTGCTCGCATGCGAGCTGGTGCTAGGAGTTCATCCCGCTTCCGAAACATCTAATTTGAAGAAGGGAGTCAATACATATATATATATATATGAATGAATGAAACTCAACACAAATGATGGTAATAAAATAAAATTGTGAATGTTGTTATTTACGCACTTCATATTATTCTTCAGAGTAGCCCCGCTCACAGGTTGTGTGGCGGATGGACTCACAAACGTAGTATCCACAGAAATCATTCCCTTGTTCCTGACACAACCACTTTACAAGAAATAGAGGTCAATCAAACTGATAAGCAAGAATGCCAAATGGTATTGATGAAACTAGTGCTTGAATCACTAGGAGATGCACGGAACATGCTACTATAGTACTTACTTTTGGGTGTCTAAATTGCAGCTTCTTCGGCAGTCCCGGAGCTTTTTTGGTGAATTTTCTCCAAACCCTGCCAGACAAAGAAAACAATTACTTGATAAATCAGGAAATGAACAAAGTTGCTGATATGGTGGATAATGATTGATTTAACTTACTTCTCGATCATTTGAGTCATGTCCGCATAGTCCTGGGGATCTTTTCGTCTCGAGTCTAAGACGGTTACTAGTCCTGCTCAAGCTTAATCCCTAGGAGAATATAGTGGAAACTGCACACGCATGCATAACTCATCAATTACATTACTATAAAAGGGCAGCCCTAGTGCATGTAGCTCCCGCTTGCGCAGGGTCTGGGGAAGGGTCCGACCACTTTGGGTCTATTGTACGCACCCTTTCCCTACATTTCTGTAAGAGGCTATTTCCAGGACTTGAACCCGTGACCTCATGGTCACAAGGCAGCAGCTTTACCACTGCGCCAAGGCTCCCCTTCAATTACATTACTATAACCTTGACTAATATATAAGGGAAACCGAATATGCACAAGACAGTAACACTCACTTGAAGTTGTAAGGAAAGAGTATTATATCTTTGTTTTCATTTATTACCAACGATCGTAGCAAGTTGGCCTCGGTATCTGCGACATGAAATTTAACCTGAGTTGCATCTATGAGATTTGTGTTAATGAACCCAATATCACCGATTTGTCTTTTCTTCAATTCGACGATCTTCAATCTGCATAATATAGTGAGGATAATTATAAATACATGCAATGAAAGAGCTGAGCTATATAGAGAGACTTAATGACAGAAGTAGTACTACTTACAAACAATAGCAGGTGACCGTTGCTTTATCGAGGGCCAATTGATTGAAAAACTGAAAGAACTCCTCAAATGGAACAGGCAACAGTTCAATTCCAACGAGGTCATGCTCCTTTTTAACTCTCACATACAAAGTACTCCTCCCCCCAGACTCTCTGCAGATTTACATGTACCAATCATGCAATCTTCGCATCATCGTTGATAGAGATCTTTCATCTTTGACGAGAGGCTTCCCGTACTTGTATCTTTGTATCTGCACCTCCATGAAATCATAATGTACATCGTCGGGCAGGTAATCTCCAAGATTGCTATAACCGGGCACCATCCTCGGATCATTAGCGACGATGTCGCTAGGCACCTTGAGCGGGGGGCATGATTGCTTCGCTTGTTCGCCGAGCTGGGCAATTTGTTTCCCAGCTCGTCGTTCTTTCAGCCTTTGATCACTGATAGTACTTCTCGACCGCTCCGCTTCGGCAAATTCCTTTCCAATAATGCGCTCATAGTGGCCTTTTGGCGGATACTTGGGCGGTTTTGTCAGGGCAGCCAGAGTGCGCTTCGCTTTCACCGGATCTACCTTGTCCTCCGGAGGTGGATGTTTCTTTGCTTTCACCCCTTCAAAGAAGTTCCTCACTTCTTCTCGCGCAATCTCAGCGTTCTCCTCCGGGGTCCTCTCGTATGGTAACTTCTCTGGAGTCTTCAGAGAAGGACCGAATCTGTATGTCCTCCCACCTCTGGCTGTACTGCTAGACGCCGGCAGAGCAGACGGAGCGGTTGTCTTCTTTACTTGCTTACGAGGTGGAGGAGAAGGACTATGACGCGCCTGAGCAGCCGGAGCGGCGGCAGGTCTCTTCCGCCCTTGCTGACGAGGCGGAGAAGGAGGAGGCTGGCTACTCGGGCACGCCGACGCGGGCGGAGAAGGAGGCGGAGTGCCGCCACGCGCTAGAGAAGGAGACGGCCCAGTGCCCTGACCGTCACTCGCCGGAGGAGGAGGTGGTGGAGGAGGCGGAGTGCCCTGACTCGCCAGAGGAGGAGGAGGAGGCGGAGGCATCCAGTTCGGAAGGTTGATGAGCTCCTTCCGCC
Source organism: Triticum dicoccoides (assembly GCF_002162155.2). NCBI lineage: Eukaryota > Viridiplantae > Streptophyta > Magnoliopsida > Poales > Poaceae > Triticum > Triticum dicoccoides. Next base: position 41,792,684 of record NC_041390.1, on the reverse strand, counting down.
ATAGGCATGGAGTCTTCAGAGCAGAACCCAACCGAGTCTCCCCTTCACCGGTAGGGTGGTCAAGCTGGAGGTCCTAAAATCCCTCCGTTATTTCACCCACCATCACCCTAGCATATCCTTCTGGAATCGGCCGGCAGTGAAAAGTTGCGCCGGGTTCAGTAGGAAAAACAGAGCCAACAGCCGCCTTGACCTTCATATTAATCCATTGCGTCATAAGGTGGCAATTTCGAGACTCCGTGATAGCATCCACGGGATAGCTGGCAGGAGCCGTCAAGACATCTTCTGACTAAAGCAGCTCGGTGGAAGCCACGCTGCTTCTCCGCTAAGATGGCGGGGTAGCTTCGGGGGAAGCTTCGGCAGTTCGTTTGCTACGATTTGCTTCTCGTTCCTCTATCGCTTGTACCCTAGCATGCAGCGCCTGCAGTTGGGTCTGCTCCACTTTCTTCCTCCTCTCGTGGCATTTGTAACCGCCTGTGTCCGGAAACCCAGCCTTCCACGGAATGGAGCCTGGCGTGCCTCGTGTCCGTCCAGGGTGCTCAGGATTCCCGAGGGCCATTGTGAGCTCGTCGTTCTCTTTGTCTGGAATGAACGTCCCTTGCTGCGCTGCTTCGATATAGTGCTTAAGCCTCTTGATTGGTATTTCCATTTGCTTGTCCGTCCAAATGCACTTCCCTGATACAGGGTCCAAGTTTCCGCCAGCCCCGAAGAACCAAGTCCGGCAACGGTCTGGCCAGTTAATTGTCTCTAGTTCGATCCCTTTATCAACCAGATTATTCTCAGTCTTGGCCCACTTAGGCCGGGCTACGAGGTAGTCGCCTGACCCCGCGCGATGGTGATGCTTCTTCTTCGCAGCATTTTGCTTGTTTGTCGCCGACATCTTCTTACTCTTTTCCGATGTCTTGTGGGCCACAAATGCAGGCCAGTGATCTCTGATCTTCTCATATCTTCCCTTGAGTTCTGGTGTCTATTTGTTCTCAACAAACTTATTCAGCTCTTTCTTCCACCTCCTGAATAGTTCTGCCATCCTCTTAAGAGCAGAAGACTTGATTAATTGCTCTTTAACTAGCTTCTCCGGATCATCCTCTGCCGGTAGGGTGAAATTTGACTTCAGCTCAGTCCAAAGATCATTTTTCTGCATATCATTGACATACGACACCTTAGGGTCTTCTGTAGCCGGCTTTAACCATTGCTAGATGCTGATCGGGTTCTTGTCCCTGACCCGAACCCCGCACTGAGCAACAAATGCACTCTTTGTCCGGAGGGGTTCAATCGGTTGGCCGTCAGGCGCGATTGTTATGATCTCAAACCTTTCATCCGAGCTCAACTTTCTCTTCGGGCCTCGTCTCTTTACCAAAGTTGTGCTCTATCCGGAGGGCTAGAAAAAAGAACAAAGACTTAATTAATATGTGTACATACCACAACAATGAATGCATCAATTAGCTAGTCAGCACAAGCTTAACTAATATATATACCTGGTCGGACTCGGTTCGGTCACCGGAGATGTCATCAGGTCTCCTTCTTGCACCGGCATTGGGTCACCGGAGCCGTCCTCACGGTCTCCTTCTTGCACCGGCATTAGGTCACCGGAGCCATCCAGCTGCTTCCAGACCATTGGTGTCGTTGAGAAACAACGAGCACACGGCATCACTTCCTCGTGCAATTATGTCCCCCAACAACTCTTCTTGTACTTCGTCTCGGGCGGTGTCCATAGTTTCTACAAATATTTACAACATGGCAATTATTATTCAAACATGACAGATGGATATATTAGTGGCAAACGTAGAACTAATATTAATTAGTGGCCTCGACGCTGCTTCTCTAGGGTTTGAGGTGGCCTCGACGCTGCTTCTCTAGGGTTTGGGGTGGCCTCGACAACGCTTCAATGATAAAAAAAGAAGAGGAAGAAGAAAAAAAGGATAAGAAAGAATAGAGGAGTCTTACTCCTCTATTCTTTCTTCTCCTCTTCTTTTTCTTCTTCTTCCTCTTTTTTTATCGGGAACGAGGGTCGTCGAGGGTCGCCGAGCGGTAGAACAAACCCTAAATAGCAAGTATCGTGGGTGTGAGATACATGTGGCCGTCGGTGTCGGACACTACATCCACGTCCCACAAGTGACGTGGGCGTCGAAGCCCGCGTCACTTGTGGGACGTGGATGTAGTGTCCAACACCGACGGCCACATGTATCTCACACCGACGATACTTGCTATTTAGGGTATATCGACCCCCCCTCGTGTTGAAGTTATCGAGAGGTGGTATATATATTGACCCCCCTCATGTTGAAGTTATCGGGAGGGGGTATATCGACCCCCCCTCGTGTTGAAGTTATCGGGAGGGGGTATATCGACCCCCCCTCGTGTTGAAGTTACCGGGAGGGGTATATTGACGACGACAGAAATATAAGAATACGAAGAAGAAATAAAAAGAGGAGAAGATCGAAGAAAAAAAGAAAAAAAAGAGGAGAAGAAGAAAAAATAGAATTTTTTTCTATTTTTTCTTCTTCTCCTCTATTTCTTTCTTCTTCTCCTCTTCCTTTTCTTCCTCTCCTCTTCCTTTTCTTCCTCTTCTCTTCTTCTCCTTTTTCCTCTTCTTATTTTCCTTTTTCCTCTCCTAAATATATAAAACTTTTCTAGAAATGAAACTAACCTAAAATGTACTAAATCAGAAAACATATATAGATAATCCTTTTCTAAATATTTAAATCTAACTTTTTCATATATGAACATATATACACAGAGAACATACAAACATATATACATTTTTATAAAAAAGCAAAATACAGAATACAAACATATATATGAAAAAAAATCTGAAAAGAAGCAATATACACAATATATATACTGACATATATACATAATATACACAAAGAAGTAATATACACAATATACACAAGCATATAATATATGAAAAAAAACAGGGGAGGGGCGCCGGCCGGACCAACGGAGGGCCAGGGCGACGGCGATGGGCGGGGCAGGGCAATGGCGACGGGTGGGGCAGGG
>NC_041390.1:41729078-41789680 GCF_002162155.2 Triticum dicoccoides | reverse complement strand
TAGGGGAGGCGACGACGACGTCGGGGCAGGGGCCGGCATCGAGGAGCAGCGCAGCAGCCTGGCGGGGTTGGAGAAGAATGGCGGGTGGGGGAAAATTTCCCACGTGTTTGGTTATATAGGAAAGGCTTTCGTCCCGATTCGTGGCACAAACCGGGACCAATGCCCCCCTTTAGTCCCGGTTGGTGCCATCAACCAGGACCAAAGGCATCTTTTCAGCAGCCCAAAGGGCGGGAAGCGGCGGCCTTTGGTCCCGATTGGTGGCACCAATCAGGACTAAAGGGGGGCATTGGTCTTGGTTGGAGCCACGAACCAGGACCAATGGCCCCCTTTAGTCCCGGTTGGAGCCACCAACCGGGACCAAAAGCCTGGCGCAGTGCGGTGGGAAGTTTAGTCTCACCTCTCTAGCTGAGAGAGCTCAACACCTGTTTATAAGCTGCGTTGCAGCTCAGGTGCTGAGCTCCTCTCTAATATGCAAGCAGTACTTGTCTGCCCTTGCCACTGCCTTGTTGGGCCTATTGGGCCTGCGGGCCTGCATCCTGGCCCATGTACAGATGGGTCTCTAGTCGTATGCAGGCCGTGTGGCCCAATAGGTGGCATTTTTATTTTTTCCAGTATTTGTTTTGTTTTTTGAATTATTTATTTTCTTTTGATTCTTGCTTTATTTTTTATTCTTTTTGCTTTTAGTTTTAGAAAAATTATAAACTTTCTGTTAGTGCCATTAGTTTTCAAATTTGAATTCTTTGAAATTTATGTGAATCACAAGCTTGTGATTAACTTTACTAGAAAAATAGTTTTTTCTAGTTTTTTTTGTTTTGTTTTCTGCATTATTTATTTTCTTTTGTTTTTTGCTTTATTTTTTATTCTATTTTGCTTTTAGTTTTAGAAAAATTATGAACTTTCTCTTAGTGCCATTAGTTTTCAAATTTGAAAACACTTTTTTTTCTTTTTTTACTTTGTTGCTTTATTTATTTTATTTTGTTTCTACTTACAACAAAATACTTATTGTTGCTATTTTTCCAGTTTTTTGTTTTGTTTTTTGCATTATTTATTTTCTTTTGTTTTTTGCTTTATTTTTTAATTCTTTTTTGCTTTTAGTTTTAGAAAAATTATAAACTTTCTGTTAGTGCCATTAGTTTTCAAATTTGAAAACACATTTTTTGTTTTTTTTGTCTTTGTTGCTTTATTTATTTTATTTTGTTTCTACTTACAACAAAATACTTATTGTTGCTATTTTTTCCAGTTTTTTTGTTTTCTTTTCTGCATTATTTATTTTCTTTTGTTTTTTGCTTTATTTTTTTAATTCTTTTTGCTTTTAGTTTTTAGAAAAATTATAAACTTTCTGTTAGTGCCATTCGTAAGGTGGCCTCGGAGGAGCTTGGAGTGTCCAAGGGAAGGAGAAGCGAAGATAAGGATACCTCGTGGTGGAATGATGATGTCCAGAAGGCGATTTTCAAACGCCTATACCTGGATAGGAGTGCAGACAACATAGAGAAGTACAAGATGGCGAAGAAGGCCGCAAAGCGAGCTGTTGGTGAAGCAAGGGGTCGGGCATATGAGGACCTCTACCAACGGTTAGGCACGAAGGGAGGTGAAAGGGACATCTATAAGATGGCCAAGATCCGAGAGAGGAAGACGAGGGATATTGGCCAAGTCAAATGCATCAAGGATGGAGCAGGCCAACTCTTGGTGAAGGACGAGGATATTAAGCATAGATGGCGGGAGTACTTCGACAAGTTGTTCAATGGGGAGAATGAGAGTTCTACCATTGAACTGGACGACTCCTTTGATGAGACCAGCATGCGTTTTGTGCGGCGAATCCAGGAGTCTGAGGTCAAGGAGGCTTTAAAAAGGATGAAAGGAGGAAAGGCGATGGGCCCTGATTGTATCCCCATTGAGGTGTGGAAAGGTCTCGGGGACATAGCGATAGTATGGCTAACCAAGCTTTTCAACCTCATTTTTCGGGCAAACAAGATGCGAGAAGAATGGAGACGGCGTATATTAGTACCAATCTTCAAGAACAAGGGGGATGTTCAGAGTTGTACTAATTACCGTGGAATTAAGCTGATGAGCCATACAATGAAGCTATGGGAGAGAGTCATTGAGCACCGCTTAAGAAGAATGACAAGCGTGACCAAAAATCAGTTTGGTTTCATGCCTGGGAGGTCGACCATGGAAGCCATTTTCTTGGTACGACAACTTATGGAGAGATATAGGGAGCAAACGAAGGACTTGCATATGGTGTTCATTGACTTGGAGAAGGCCTATGATAAGATACCGCAGAATGTCATGTGTTGGGCCTTGGAGAAACACAAAGTCCCAGCAAAGTACAATACCCTCATCAAGGACATGTACGATAATGTTGTGACAAGTGTTCGAACAAGTGATGTCGACACTGATGACTTCCCGATTAAGATAGGACTGCATCAGGGGTCAGCTTTGAGCTCTTATCTTTTTGCATTGGTGATGGATGAGGTCACAAGGGATATACAAGGAGATATCCCATGGTGTATGCTCTTTGCGGATGATGTGGTGCTAGTTGACGATAGTCGGACGGGGGTAAATAGGAAGTTAGAGTTATGGAGACAAAGCGTGGAATCGAAAGGGTTTAGGCTTAGTAGAACTAAAATTGAGTACATGATGTGAGGTTTCAGTACTACTAGGTGTGAGGAGGAGGTTAGCCTTGATGGTCAGGTGGTACCTCAGAAGGACACCTTTCGGTATTTGGGTTCAATGCTGCAGGAGGATGGGGGTATTGATGAAGATGTGAACCATCGAATAAAAGCCGGATGGATGAAGTGGCGCCAAGCTTCTGGCATTCTCTATGACAAGAGAGTGCCACAAAAGCTAAAAGGCAAGTTCTACAGGACGGCGGTTCGACCCGCAATGTTTTATGGCGCTGAGTGTTGGCCGACTAAAAGGCGACATGTTCAACAGTTAGGTGTGGCGGAGATGCGTATGTTGAGATGGATGTGTGGCCACACGAGGAAGGATCGAGTCCGGAATGATGATATACAAGATAGAGTTGGGGTAGCACCAATTGAAGAGAAGCTTGTCCAACATCGTCTAAGATGGTTTGGGCATATTCAGTGCAGGCCTCCAGAAGCTCCGGTGCATAGTGGATGGCTAAAGCATGCGGAGAATGTCAAGAGAAGGCGGGGTAGACCGAATTTGACATGGGAGGAGTCCGTTAAGAGAGACCTGAAGGATTGGAGTATCGAGCTAGCTATGGACAGGGGTGCATGGAAGCTTGCTATCCATGTGCCAGAGCCATGAGTTGGTTGCGAGATCTTATGGGTTTCACCTCTAGCCTACCCCAACTTGTTTGGGACTAAAGGCTTTGTTGTTGTTGTTGTTTCTCTGTTGCTTTATTTATTTTATTTTCTTTCTATTTACAAAAAAAATACTTATTGTTGCTATTTTTATTTTTTTTCCAGATTTTTTGTTTTGTTTTCTGCATTATTTATTTTCTTTTGTTTTTTGCTTTATTTTTATTTCTTTTTGCTTTTAGGTCAGCAAAATTATGAACTTTCTGTTAGTGCCATTAGTTTTAGAAAAATTATAAACTTTCTGTTAGTGCCATTGGTTTTCAAATTTGAATAGTTAAGATTTGAATTCTTTGAAATTTGTGTGAATCACAAGTTTGTGATTAACTTACTAAAAATGAACATAGATGCACCTATAGAGAAAATTCGACCTAAACTCATAGTTTTCAAATGAACTCTGAAAAAGTTGGCATAGCATACTCGTGTGTTACAAAGTTGGCATGGTATCATCATAATAGTTGCGGGAGAAAGTCTTCACTTTTTCTTCGCTTGTGTCATTTGCTTATTGCGCCGTAACCATGGATAATCTTCATCGTTTATTAGGATGCTTGGGTCAGCCTTGACATTGAAGGGAGGAATTTCACGAAACTTTTCATAATCTTCAGACATGTCTGTCTTACCCTCCACTCCCAGGATATCCCTTTTTCTTGGAAGAACTATGTGGCGCTTTGGCTCATCGTATGATGTATTCGCTTCCTTATCTTTTATTTTTCTCGGTTTGGTAGACATGTCCTTCACATAGATAACATGTGCCACATCATTGGCTAGGACGAACGGTTCGTCAGTGTACCCAAGATTTTTCAGATCCACTATTGTCATTCCGTACTGTGGGTCTACCTGTACCCTGCCTCCTGACAGATTGACCCATTTGCACTTAAACAAAGGGACCTTAAAATCATGTCCGTAGTCAAGTTCCCATATGTCCACTATGTAACCATAATATGTGTCCTTTCCGCTCTTAGTTGCTACATCAAAGCGGACACTGCTGTTTTGGTTGGTGCTCTTTTGATCTTGGGCGATCGTGTAAAATGTATTCCCATTTATCTCGTATCCTTTGTAAGTCAATGCAGTCAAAGATGGTCCCCTGGACAACAAGTACAGCTCATCCCAAATAGTGTTGTCACCTCTGAGACGTGTTTCCAACCAACTGCTGAAAGTCCTGATGTGTTCACATGTAATCCAGTCGTCGCACTGCTCCGGGTGTTTGGAGCGTAGACTGTTCTTGTGTTCATCGACATACGGGGTCACCAAGGTAGAGTTCTGTAGAACTGTGTAGTGTGCTTAAGACCAAGAATATCCGTCCCTGCATATTATTGAGTCACTTCCAAGAGTGCCTTTTCCAGTCAGTCTCCCCTCATACCGCGATTTAGGGAGACCTATCTTCTTAAGGCCAGGAATGAAGTCAACACAAAACCCGATAACATCCTCTGTTTGATGGCCCATGGAGATGCTTCCTTCTGGCCTAGCGCGGTTACGGACATATTTCTTTAGGACTCCCATGAACCTCTCAAAGGGGAACATATTGTGTAGAAATACGGGCCCCAGGATGACAATCTCGTCGACTAGATGAACTAGGACGTGCGTCATGATATTGAAGAAGGATGGTGGGAACACTAGCTCAAAACTGACAAGACATTGCGCCACATCACTCCTTAGCCTTGGTACGATTTCTGGATCGATCACCTTCTGAGAGATTGCATTGAGGAATGCACATAGCTTCACAATGGCTAATTGGACGTTTTCCGGTAGAAGCCCCCTCAATGCAACCGGAAGCAGTTGTGTCATAATCACGTGGCAGTCATGAGACTTTAGGTTCTGACACTTTTTCTCTGACATATTTATTATTCCCTTTATATTCAACGAGAAGCCAGTCATGACCTTCATACTGAGCAGGCATTCAAAGACGATTTCTTTCTCTTCTTTCGTAAGAGCGTAGCTGGCAGGACCTTTATACTGCTTCGGAGGCATGCCGTCTTTTTCATGCAAACGTTGCAGGTCCTCCCGTGCCTCAGGTGTATCTTATGTCTTCCCATACACGCTCAAGAAGCCTAGCAGGTTCACGCAAAGGTTCTTCGTCACGTGCACCACGTCGATTGAAGAGCGGACCTCTAGGTCTTTCCAGTAGGGTAGGTCCCAAAATATAGATTTCTTCTTCCACATGGGTGCGTGTCCCTCAGCATCATTCGGAACAGCTAGTCCACCGGGACCCTTTGCAAATATCATGTGTAAATCATTGACCATAGCAAGTACGTGATCACCGGTACGCATGGCGGGCTTCTTCTGGTGATCTGCCTCGCCTTTGAAATGCTTGCCTTTCTTTCGACATTGATGGTTGGTCGGAAGAAATCGACGATGGCCCAGGTACACATTCTTCCTGCATTTGTCCAGGTATATACTTTCAGTGTCATCTAAACAGTGCGTGCATGCATGGTATCCTTTGTTTGTATGTCCCGAAAGGTTACTGAGAGCAGGCCAATCGTTGATGGTCACGAACAGCAACGCCTTTAGGTTAAATTCCTCCTGTTTGTGCTCATCCCACGTACGTACACCGTTTCCATTCCACAGCTGTAAAAGTTCTTCAACTAATGGCCTTAGGTACACATCAATGTCGTTGCCGGGTTGCTTAGGGCCTTGGATGAGAACTGGCATCATAATGAACTTCCGCTTCATGCACATCCAAGGAGGAAGGTTATACATACATAGAGTCACAGGCCAGGTGCTGTGATTGCTGCTCTGCTCCCCGAAAGGATTAATGCCATCCGCGCTTAAAGAAAACCATACGTTCCTTGGGTCCTTTGCAAACTCATCCCAGTACTTTCTCTCGATTTTTCTCCACTGCGACCCGTCAGCGGGTGCTCTCAACTTCTCGTCTTTCTTATGATCCTCACTGTGCCATCGCATCAACTTGGCATGCTCTTCGTTTCTGAACAGATGTTTCAACCATGGTATTATAGGAGCATACCACATCACCTTCGCAGGAACCCTCTTCCTGGGGGGCTCGCCGTCAACATCACCAGGGTCATCTCGTCTGATCTTATACCGCAATGCACCGCATACCGGGCATGCGTTCAGATCCTTGTATGCACCGTGGTAGAGGATGCAGTCATTAGGGCATGCATGTATCTTCTCCACCTCCAATCCTAGAGGGCATACGACCTTCTTTGTTGCGTATGTACTGTCGGGCAATTTGTTATCCTTTGGAAGCTTCTTCTTCAATATTTTCAGTAGCTTCTCAAATCCTTTGTCACCCACAGCATTCTCTGCCTTCCACTATAGCAATTCCAGTACGATACCGAGCTTTGTGTTTCCATCTTCGCAATTGGGGTACAACCCTTCTTTGTGATCCTCTAACATGCGATCGAACTTCAGCTTCTCCTTTGACTTTCGCATTGCGTCCTTGCATCGACAATGACCGGGCGGAGATCATCATCATCGGGACATCGTCTGGTTCCTCTTGATCTTCAGCAGCTTCACCCGTTGCAGCATCATTGGGCACATCGTCTGGTTCCTCTTGATCTTCACCAGCTCCCCCTGTTGCAGCATCACCGTATTCAGGGGGCACATAGTTGTCATCGTACTCTTCTTCTTCGCCGTCTTCCATCATAACCCCTATTTCTCCATGCCTCGTCCAAACATTATAGTGTGGCATGAAACCCTTGTAAAGTAGGTGGGAGTGAAGGATTTTCCGGTTAGAGTAAGACCTCGTATTCCCACATTCAGTGCATGGACAACACATAAAACCATTCTGCTTGTTTGCCTCAGCCGCATCGAGAAACTCATGCACGCCCTTAATGTACTCGGAGGTGTGTCTGTCACCGTACATCCATTGCTGGTTCATCTGCGTGTGTTATATATAATTAAGTGTCCAAATTAATAAAAGTTCATCATCACATTAAAACCAAAGTACATACATAGTTCTCATCTAACAACATATAGCTCTCCAGAGCGTCTAATTAATTAAACCATACATTGAAACTATGTAAAACATTTCAATGCGAAAACAAATACGATCATAATCGCAACCAAGGTAACAATTGATCCAACGGCATAATGATACCAAGCCTCGGTATGAATGGCATATTTTATAATCTTTCTAATCTTCAAGCGCATTCCATCCATCTTGATCTTGTGATCATCGACGACACCCGCAACATGCAACTCCAATATCATCTTCTCCTCCTCAATTTTTTTTATATTTTCCTTCAACAAATTATTTTATTCTTCAACTAAATTTAACCTCTCGACAATAGGGTCGGTTGGAATTTCCGATTCACATACATCCTACATAAATAAAATCTATGTCACGTTGGTCGGCATATTTTCATAAACAATAAATGAACCAATAGTTATAAAGATAATATATATACCACATCCGGATCATAGACAGGATGAGGGCCGACGGGGGCGGATACCAAAACCATCACACTATATAAGATGCAATAATAAAAGTAAGAAAATAATACAAGTATCTATGTAAACATACAAGTAAGAATATTTTTTCCTTTCAGAAAGAAGATAAGAACAAGAGGCTCACCATGGTGGTGCCGGCGATGAGCTCGGCGCGGGTGATCGATGGCGGTGAAGACGGGGACGGGGCGTGATGGACCACTAAACCTAGACAAATATTGAGGAAAATGGAGCTTGGAGGTCGATCTTGGAGAGGAGAAAGCTTAAGTAGTGTGGCTCGGGCATTCCATCGAACGTCTTGTGTGCATAGGAGGTGAGCTAGAGCACCACCAAGCCCTCCCCCCCCCCCTCGGCCAGAAAAAAACAGAGCAGTGTGCTCTGCTCTTATGTGAGGGGGTATATATAGGCACCTCATTGGTCCCGGTTGGTGACATGAACCGGGACTAAAGGGGAGCCTTTGGTCCCAGTTCAAGCCACCAACCGGGACCAATGGTGGTGGGCCAGGAGCGAGGCCCATTGGTCCCGGTTCGTCCCACCAACCGGGACCAAAAGGTCCAGACGAACCGAGACCAATGGCCCACATGGCCCGGCCGGCCCCCTGGGCTCACGAACCGGGTCCAATGCCCCCATGGGTCCCAGTTCTAGACTGAACCGGGACTAATAGGCTGACCCAGCCTGACCGTTGCCCCCTTTTCTACTAGTGGGGTTTCCCCCACCGCTGCCGGCACCAGGGGGGGCGAGGGCAGGTCGACGGAGAGGGAGGTGAAGGAAATATGCCCTAAAGGCAATAATAAAGTTATTATTTATTTCCTTATATCATGATAAATGTTTATTATTCATGCTAGAATTGTATTAACCGGAAACATAATACATGTGTGAATACATAGACAAACAGAGTGTCACTAGTATGCCTCTACTTGACTAGCTCGTTAATCAAAGATGGTTATGTTTCCTAACCATGGACAAAGAGTTTTTATTTGATTAACGGGATCGCATCATTAGGTGAATGATCTGATTGACATGACCCATTCCATTAGCTTAGCACCCGATCGTTTAGTATGTTGCTATTGCTTTCTTCATGACTTATACATGTTCCTGTGACTATGAGATTATGCAACTCCCGTTTGCCGGAGGAACACTTTGTGTGCTACCAAACGTCACAACGTAACTGGGTGATTATAAAGGTGCTCTACAGGTGTCTCCAAAGGTACATGTTGGGTTGGCGTATTTCGAGATTAGGATTTGTCACTCCGATTGTCGGAGAGGTATCTCTGGGCCCTCTCGGTAATGCACATCACATAAGCCTTGCAAGCATTGCAACTAATGAGTTAGTTGTGAGATGATGTATTACGGAACGAGTAAAGAGACTTGCCGGTAACGAGATTGAACTAGGTATTGAGATACCGACGATTGAATCTCGGGCAAGTAACATACCGATGACAAAGGGAACAACGTATGTTGTTATGCGGTCTGACCGAGAAAAGATCTTCGTAGAATATATAGGAGCCAATATGAGCATCCAGGTTCCGCTATTGGTTATTGACCGGAGACGTGTATCGGTCATGTCTACATTGTTCTCGAACCCGTAGGGTCCGCACGCTTAAGGTTTCGATGACAGTTATATTATGAGTTTATGCATTTTGATGTACCGAAGTTTGTTCGGAGTCCTGGATGTGATCACAGACATGACAAGGAGTCTTGAAATGGTCGAGACATAAAGATTGATATATTGGAAGCCTATATTTGGATATCGGAAGTGTTCCGGGTGAAATCGGGATTTTACCGGAGTACCGGGAGGTTACCGGAACCCCCCGGGAGGTATATGGGCCTTAGTGGGCTTTAGTGGAAGAGAGGAGAGGTGGCCAGGGCTGGGCCGCGCGCCCCTCCTCCCTCGTCCGAATAGGACAAGGAGAGGGGGGCGGCGCCCCCCCTTCCTTCTCTCTCTCCTCTTTCCCCCTCCCGAATCCTATTCCAACTAGGAAAGGGGGGGAATCCTACTCCCGGTGGGAGTAGGACTCCTCCTGGCGCGCCCTCCTCCTAGCCGGCCGCACCCCCCCTTGATCCTTTATATACGGGGGCAGGGGGCACCCCTAGACACACAAGTTGATCCACGTGATCATATTCTTAACCGTGTGCGGTGTCCCCTTCCACCATAGTCCTCGATAATATTGTAGCGGTGCTTAGGCGAAGCCCTGCGACGGTAGTACATCAAGATCGTCACCACGCCGTCGTGCTGATGAAACCCTTCCCCGAAACTTTGCTGGATCAGAGTCCAGGGATCGTCATCGAGCTGAACGTGTGCTAGAACTCGGAGGTGTCGTAGTTTCGGTGCTTGATCGGTCGGGCCATGAAGACGTACGACTACATCAACCGCGTTGTGCTAACGCTTCCGCTGTCGGTCTACAAGGGTACGTAGATCACACTCTCCCCTCTCATTGCTATGCATCACCATGATCTTGCGTGTGCGTAGGAATTTTTTTGAAATTACTACGTTCCCCAACAGTGGCATCCGAGCCTAGGTTTTATGTGTTGATGTTTATATGCACGAGTAGAACACAAGTGAGTTGTGGGCGATATAAGTCATACTGCTTACCAGCATGTTATACTTTGGTTCGGCGGTATTGTTGGACGAAGGGGCCCGGACAGACATTACGCGTACGCTTACGCGAGACCGGTTCTCCCGACGTGCTTTGCACAAAGGTGGCTAGCGGGTGACAGTTTCTCCAACTTTAGTTGAACCGAGTGTGGCTACGCCCGGTCCTTACGAAGGTTAAAACAGCACCAACTTGACAAACTATCATTGCGGTTTTGATGTGTAGGTAAGATTGGTTCTTGCTTAAGCCCGTAGCAGCCACGTAAAACTTGCAACAACAAAGTAGAGGACGTCTAACTTGTTTTTGCAGGGCATGTTGTGATGTGATATGGTCAAGACATGATGCTAAATTTTATTGTATGAGATGATCATGTTTTGTAACCGAGTTATCGGCAATTGGCAGGAGCCATATGGTTGTCGCTTTATTGTATGCAATGCAATCGTGTTGTAATGCTTTATTTTATCACTAAGCGGTAGCGATAGTCATGGAAGCATAAGATTGGCGAGATGACAACGATGCTACGATGGAGATCAAGGTGTCGCGCCGGTGACGATGGTGATCACGATGGTGCTTCGAAGATGGAGATCACAAGCACAAGATGATGATGGCCATATCATATCACTTATATTGATTGCATGTGATGTTTATCTTTTATGCATCTTATCTTGCTTTGATTGACGGTAGCATTATAAGATGATCTCTCACTAATTATCAAGAAGTGTTCTCCCTGAGTATGCACCGTTGCGAAAGTTCTTCGTGCTGAGACACCACGTGATGATCGGGTGTGATAGGCTCTACGTTCAAATACAACGGGTGCAAAACAGTTGCACACGCGGAATACTCAGGTTATACTTGACGAGCCAAGCATATACAGATATGGCCTCGGAACACGGAGACCGAATGGTCGAGCATGAATCATATAGTAGATATGATCAACATAGTGATGTTCACCAATGAAACTACTCCATCTCACGTGATGATCGGACATGGTTTAGTTGATTTGGATCACGTAATCACTTAGAGGATTAGAGGGATGTCTATCTAAGTGGGAGTTCTTTAAGTAATATGATTAATTGAACCTAAATTTATCATGAACTTAGTACCTGATAGTATCTTGCTTATTTATGTTTGATTGTAGATAGATGGCCCGTGCTGTTGTTCCGTTGAATTTTAATGCGTTCCTTGAGAAAGCAAAGTTGAAAGATGATGGCAGCAATTACACGGACTGGGTCCGTAACTTGAGGATTATCCTCATTGCTGCACAGAAGAATTACGTCCTGGAAGCACCGCTGGGTGCCAGGCCTGCTGCTGGAGCAACACCAGATGTTATGAACGTCTGGCAGAGCAAAGCTGATGACTACTCGATAGTTCAGTGTGCCATGCTTTACAGCTTAGAATCGGGACTTCAACGACGTTTTGAACGTCATGGAGCATATGAGATGTTCCAGGAGTTGAAGTTAATATTTCAAACAAATGCCCGGATTGAGAGATATGAAGTCTCCAATAAGTTCTATAGCTGCAAGATGGAGGAGAATAGTTCTGTCAGTGAGCATATACTCAAAATGTCTGGGTATAATAATCAATTGATTCAATTGGGAGTTAATCTTCCAAATGATTGCGTCATTGACAGAATTCTCCAATCACTGCCACCAAGCTACAAGAGCTTCGTGATGAACTATAATATGCAAGGGATGAATAAGACTATTCCCGAGCTCTTCGCAATGCTGAAAGCTGCGGAGGTAGAAATCAACAAGGAGCATCAAGTGTTGATGGTCAACAAGACCACTAGTTTCAAGAAAAAGGGCAAAGGGAAGAAGAAGGGGAACTTCAAAAAGAACAGCAAGCAAGTTGCTACTCAAGAGAAGAAACCCAAACCTGGACCTAAGCCTGAAACTGAGTGCTTCTACTGCAAGCAGACTGGTCACTGGAAGCGGAACTGCCCCAAGTATTTGGCGGATAAGAAGGATGGCAAGGTGAACAAAGGTATATGTGATATACATGTTATTGATGTGTACCTTACTAATGCTCGCAGTAGCACCTGGGTATTTGATACTGGTTCTGTTGCTAATATTTGCAACTCGAAACAGGGATTACGGATTAAGCGAAGATTGGCTAAGGACGAGGTGACGATGCGCGTGGGAAATGGTTCCAAAGTCGATGTGATCGCAGTCGGCACGCTACCTCTACATCTACCTTCGGGATTAGTATTAGACCTAAATAATTGTTATTTGGTGCCAGCGTTAAGCATGAACATTATATCTGGATCTTGTTTGATGCGAGACGGTTATTCATTTAAATCAGAGAATAATGGTTGTTCTATTTACATGAGTAATATCTTTTATGGTCATGCACCGTTAAAGAGTGGTCTATTCTTATTAAATCTCGATAGTAGTGACACACATATTCATAGTGTTGAAGCCAAAAGATGCAGAGTTGATAATGATAGTGCAACTTATTTGTGGCACTGCCGTTTGGGTCATATCGGTATAAAGCGCATGAAGAAACTCCATACTGATGGGCTTTTGGAACCACTTGATTATGAATCATTTGGTACTTGCGAACCGTGCCTTATGGGTAAGATGACAAAAACACGGTTCTCCGGTACTATGGAGAGAGCAACAGATTTGTTGGAAATCATACATACAGATGTATGTGGTCCGATGAATGTTGAGGCTCGTGGCGGATATCGTTATTTTATCACCTTCACAGATGACTTAAGCAGATATGGGTATATCTACTTAATGAAACACAAGTCTGAAACGTTTGAAAAGTTCAAAGAATTTCAGAGTGAAGTTGAAAATCATCGTAACAAGAAAATAAAATTCCTACGATCTGATCGTGGAGGAGAATATTTGAGTTACGAGTTTGGTGTACATTTGAAACAATGTGGAATAGTTTCGCAACTCACGCCACCCGGAACACCACAGCATAATGGTGTATCCGAACGTCGTAATCGTACTTTACTAGATATGGTGCGATCTATGATGTCTCTTAATGATTTACTGCTATCGTTTTGGGGATACGCTCTAGAGACGGCCGCATTCACGTTAAATAGGGCACCATCAAAATCCGTTGAGACGACGCCTTATGAACTGTGGTTTGGCAAGAAACCAAAGTTGTCGTTTCTGAAAGTTTGGGGCTGCGATGCTTATGTGAAAAAGCTTCAACCTGATAAGCTCGAACCCAAATCGGAGAAATGTGTCTTCATAGGATATCCAAAGGAAACTATTGGATACACCTTCTATCACAGATCTGAAGGCAAGACTTTTGTTGCCAAATTCGGAAACTTTCTGGAGAAGGAGTTTCTCTCGAAAGAAGTGAGTGGGAGGAAAGTAGAACTTGACGAGGTAACTGTACCTACTCCCTTATTGGAAAGTAGTAGATCACAGAAACCTGTTTCTGCGACACCTACACCAATTAGTGAGGAAGCTAATGATAATGATCATGAAACTTCAGAACAAGATACTACTGAACCTCATAGATCAACCAAAGTGAGATCTGCGCCAGAGTGGTACGGTAATCCTGTTTTGGAAGTCATGCTACTAGATCATGATGAACCTACGAACTATGAAGAAGCGATGGTGAGCCCAGATTCCGCAAAATGGCTTGAAGCCATGAAATCTGAGATGGGATCCATGTATGAGAACAAAGTGTGATCAAAGCATTTGGTTTTATACAGACTTTTGGAGAAGCCTGTATTTACAAGAAAGTGAGTGGGAGCTCTGTAGCATTTCTGATATTATATGTGGATGACATATTACTAATTGGAAATGATATAGAATTTCTGGAGAGCATAAAGGGATACTTGAATAAGAGTTTTTCAATGAAAGACCTCGGTGAAGCTGCTTACATATTAGGCATTAAGATCTATAAAGATAGATCAAGACGCTTAATTGGACTTTCACAAAGCACATACCTTGACAAAGTTTTGAAGAAGTTCAAAATGGATCAAGCAAAGAAAGGGTTCTTGCCTGTGTTACAAGGTGTGAAGTTGAGTAAGACTCAATGCCCGACCACTGCAGAAGATAGAGAGAAAATGAAAGATGTTCCCTATGCTTCAGCCATAGGCTCTAACATGTATGCAATGCTGTGTACCAGACCTGATGTGTGCCTTGCTATAAGTCTAGCAGGGAGGTACCAAAGTAATCCAGGAGTGGATCACTGGACAGCGGTCAAGAACATCCTGAAATACCTGAAAAGGACTAAGGATATGTTTCTCATTTATGGAGGTGACAAAGAGCTCATCGTAAATGGTTACGTTGATGCGAGCTTTGACACTGATCCGGACGATTCTAAATCGCAAACCGGATACGTGTTTACATTAAACGGTGGAGCTGCCAGTTGGTGCAGTTCTAAACAAAGCGTCGTGCCGGGATCTACGTGTGAAGCGGAATACATAGCTGCTTCGGAAGCAGCAAATGAAGGAGTCTGGATGAAGGAGTTCATATCCGATCTAGGTGTCATACCTAGTGCATCGGGACCAATGAAAATCTTTTGTGACAATACTGGTGCAATTGCCTTGGCAAAGGAATCCAGATTTCACAAGAGAACCAAGCACATCAAGAGACGCTTCAATTCCATCCGGGATCTAGTCCAGGTGGGAGACATAGAGATTTGCAAGATACATATGGATCTGAATGTAGCGGACCTGTTGACTAAGCCTACATGATCAGCACCAAGGCTCCATGGGTGTTAGAATCATTACTGTGTAATCTAGATTATTGACTCTAGTGCAAGTGGGAGACTGAAGGAAATATGCCCTAGAGGCAATAATAAAGTTATTATTTATTTCCTTATATCATGATAAATGTTTATTATTCATGCTAGAATTGTATTAACCGGAAACATAATACATGTGTGAATACATAGACAAACAGAGTGTCACTAGTATGCCTCTACTTGACTAGCTCGTTAATCAAAGATGGTTATGTTTCCTAACCATGGACAAAGAGTTGTTATTTGATTAACGGGATCGCATCATTAGGTGAATGATCTGATTGACATGACCCATTCCATTAGCTTAGCACCCGATCGTTTAGTATGTTGCAATTGCTTTCTTCATGACTTATACATGTTCCTGTGACTATGAGATTATGCAACTCCCGTTTGCCGGAGGAACACTTTGTGTGCTACCAAACGTCACAACGTAACTGGGTGATTATAAAGGTGCTCTACAGGTGTCTCCAAAGGTACATGTTGGGTTGGCGTATTTTGAGATTAGGATTTGTCACTCCGATTGCCGGAGAGGTATCTCTGGGCCCTCTCGGTAATGCACATCACATAAGCCTTGCAAGCATTGCAACTAATGAGTTAGTTGTGAGATGATGTATTACGGAACGAGTAAAGAGACTTGCCGGTAACGAGATTGAACTAGGTATTGAGATACCGACGATTGAATCTCGGGCAAGTAACATACCGATGACAAAGGGAACAACGTATGTTGTTATGCGGTCTGACCGAGAAAAGATCTTCGTAGAATATATAGGAGCCAATATGAGCATCCAGGTTCCGCTATTGGTTATTGACCGGAGACGTGTCTCGGTCATGTCTACATTGTTCTCGAACCTGTAGGGTCCGCACGCTTAAGGTTTCGATGACAGTTATATTATGAGTTTATGCATTTTGATGTACCGAAGTTTGTTCGGAGTCCCGGATGTGATCACGGACATGACTAGGAGTCTCGAAATGGCCGAGACATAAATATTGATATATTGGAAGCCTATATTTGGATATCGGAAATGTTCCGGGTGAAATCGGGATTTTACCGGAGTACCGGGAGGTTACTGGAACCCCCCCGAGAGGTATATGGGCCTTAGTAGGCTTTAGTGGAAGAGAGGAGAGGTGGCCAGGGCTGGGCCGCGCGCCCCTCCCCCCCTAGTCCGAATAGGAGAAGGAGAGGGGGGCGGCGCCACCCCTTCCTTCTCTCTCTCTCCTCTTTCCCCCTCCCGAATCCTATTCCAACTAGGAAAGGGGGGAATCCTACTCCCGGTGGGAGTAGGACTCCTCCTGGCGCGCCGTCCTCCTGGTCGGCCGCCCCCCCCCCCTTGATCCTTTATATACGGGGGCAGGGGGCACCCCTAGACACACAAGTTGATCCACGTGATCATATTCTTAACCGTGTGCGGTGCCCCCTTCCACCATAGTCCTCGATAATATTGTAGCGGTGCTTAGGCAAAGCCCTGCGACGGTAGTACATCAAGATCGTCACCACGCCGTCGTGCTGACGGAACTCTTCCCCGACACTTTGCTGGATCGGAGTCCGGGGATCGTCATCGAGCTGAACGTGTGCTAGAACTCGGAGGTGCCGTAGTTTCGGTGCTTGATCGGTCGGGCCGTGAAGACGTACGACTACATCAACCGCGTTGTGCTAACGCTTCCGCTGTCGGTCTACAAGGGTACGTAGATCACACTCTCCCCTCTCATTGCTATGCATCACCATGATCTTGCGTGTGCGTAGGAATTTTTTTGAAATTACTATGTTCCCCAACAGGAGGCACGGGCGAACGGTGCTGGGTTCGGAGATGAAACGGAGCCGGGAGGAGCCGAAGGCGGCGATGAAGGGCCTGAAAGGGGTGCGGCGGGAGGGCACGGGCAAGCCAGCGGCGACCTCTGGCAATGGCGCGGCCACCCCGACCACGGCCATGACTTCCGATGACCGCCACGACGACCGGGTAGAGCCCAGGTCCGCACGGCCGGCGACCCCCAGCCAGCCTTGCGCCGGCGGCAACGGGATCCACCCGTCCCCAAGGTCGGGCCTTGCCCCGAAGAGGGCCGAGACGAGCTCGTTCCTCTACGGGACTACGCTCGCGCACGGGCAGCTGAACCCCCACCCCTGGGGGTAAGGCCGCCGGCGGCACGGAGTGGCGGTGGGCGAGCTAGGGCGGGAGGGGGGACCCGATCACGGCAGACCACAGGGCGGCCGGCGGCGACGTCTTTATCCTCCGCCAGATCAGCCCAGACCAGGGGCGCCGAAGCTTCGGAGGGAGCGGACGGGGGGTGCCGGGGGCGGGGGGCGGCGGAGGGGGCGGAGGCCGGAGGCGCGGGTGGGGAGGCCGGCGGTGTCGCGGCGGCGGTCACGCCAGGGGCGTCGCCCCGGCAGTCGCCAGAGGCGGGCGCGGGCGATTCCATCCTCGACCCTTCTTCTTGTCATTTTATTTCTTGCATATGTTTCCTGGTAGTGAATTTCTGTTGCAACCATTGCCGATGTGTGCTTATTTTATTGTAGAGACATTTTGCTTTAACCAATAATGTGTGTGCTTCAACCAGAGCTAGTGTTGTTTCCTTCACCAAAACTATTGTACATACATTTTGCTCCTTGCTATCAATTGTTTTTGTTTCAACTACTACCCGAGTGTGCTTGATTATTTCTCACTGATGTTCCGTTGAAAAATATCGAAGATGCTTACAGTTTTATTTCGTGTATATGTTTCCATGCATGGTAGTGAATTTCTGTTGCAACCATTGCCAACATGTGTTTCTTTTTATGTATAGAAATTATCGTTCAACCAATACTTGTTTTTTCTTGATTCATGATTAGTGTTGCTTCTTTACTAAAATCATTGTATATACGTTTTTTGCTTCTTGCAATGATTTTTTCATTTCAACCACTCATTGTGTGTGCTTCATTGTTTTTCACTCATGTTTCCACTGAACAAACATTTTTGCTCCGGCCGACTCGACTACGCTTCTTCATTTCCAACACAATGCCAACAATGTTGAGTGTGATGCAATCGGGACATGGTCGATGGAGAACTCGTCGTGCGTGTGCAGCTCATGGTCGCATGGGCTTATGGGCCGAATGCCCTGGTGAGTGGGGGCCACGCCACTCGCTTACTGCTTTCCTTCGACCGCCTAAAAGGACTACATGCCAACGAGTTTCGAAAAGAAAGGCGGGGAGTCCAACCTAGGATTCTCGCAGCGGCGACTCGTGATGAGCGGACTTGCCGGGGCGATCCGGCGAGGTGAGGTGAGGCGACGTCGCCGTCACGCACCCATCCGATCCCCGCTCTCTCCACCCACGCCTCGCGTCGTTTGATCCTTCCTTTGCTTCACAGCGCAGACAACGCCTGCTAGTTACTCGACAAAATGTCTCCTAAAGGGAATCCGCGCAAGAGTGCTCTGGCGGTGACCTTTAGTCCCGGTTCGAGCCACCAACCGGGACAAATGGGGTTGTGGCATTAGTACCGGTTCGTGGCACCAACCGGTACTAAAGGTCTACCTTTAGTACCGATTGGTGCCACGAACCGGTACTAATGGTGCAATTTTCAAATTCTACCCCCCCCCCTCGTGTGTATCGCCTTTTCAGTTTTGTAAAAAGCAAAAGAAAATGATAAAAACTTCAAAAGTTAAAATCCTTCGAGATGTAGTTATGTTACTACATCTACTAGTTAGAAAAATTTAAAAACTTAAATTTGGACATATTTTGCAAAAAGTGTAGGGAAATGTAAAACGGCTATAACTTTTGCATATGATGTCAGAAAAAAAAATGTATAATATATCAAAATGTTCAACACGAAGATCCGCATCCGATTTTGACAACCTACGGCTTGTTAGCAAATTTTTAGAATCCTCAAATTCTAAAAGGAAAAAAGTTATAGCCGTTAAATCTAGTCAAACTATGGTCAAACTATGGTCAAACTACCTATTCAAGAAGTATTAGTATTACTAAATAATTATTCAAGAATATTAGTGTTACTAAATAATTATTTTAGTTTTTTTGAATTTTGGTCAAATACGGTCAAACTGTGGTCAAACTACTTCTCAAGAAATATTGGTGTTACTAAATAATTATTGTTTTTTAGAACGATAGTTTCAAACTCAAACAGTGAAATGTGTGACTTCATGCTCAAGCTAAACTCCTGAGAGTTAATAGGATTGACATCTTACTATTGTCAGACTTGGAAACGAGAGAGAATAGAACCCGGAAGTTAAGCGTGCTCAGGCTGGGGTAGTGAGAGGATGGGTGACCATTCGGGAAGTTAGATGATTTGGAATGATGAGGGATGATTAGAGATTAGAGGTTAAATTAAGCAGTGATGAGGGGTGATTAGAGATTAAGGTTAAAATAATTCAGAAATTTGAAAATTCGGGAAAAAATTCAAAATATATATATATAATTTCCTTTAGTACCGGTTAGTGTTACCAACCGGGACTAAAGGTGGACCTCCACACAGCGGCCACGTGGAGGGCCTTTAATCCCGGTTCGTATAAGAACCGGGACTAAAGAGGGGGAGGGCCTTTAGTAACGACCCTTTAGTCCCGGTTCCTGAACCGGGACAAATGGCCATTTTTCTACTAGTGATATGGACCCGTTTTGCTATGATGTGCAAAGTTCGGGTGCTCACGCTTCATATCCTTGACGATGGTTACCTCGCTCTAGACGACCTGCCTCTTGTCTCTCGGCATCTAGGAACATTGGACCTTCAAAGTGTAGCCCTACAAAAGGCCTTGCTTGATTTTGCTAGCTGTCCAGCATTGAAGGATCTGAAGATGAATGATTGTGAAATCAATGCTGATAGGATATCATCTCTTTCCCTAAAGCATTTGAGCATCACTTTCTGCCGCACTGTCTCAGATTGCCGGGTCCGTATTTCTGCTCCCGGCCTCATGTCTCTAAAACTAGAAGGCTTTATTGGTGTGACCCCTTTTCTTGAAGACATGGGTTTGCTAGAAGCCGCATGTGTTAATCTTGGCGATGGATGCAAAGATGTCTGTTTGAATTATGACTCTGGTGTTTTCTGTGGAGCTAATGATAATACATGTAAGAATTGTGTTCCTATTAGTGATGACTGCAGCACAAATTGTGTGCTTCTGGGTGGTATCTCAAGTGCTAAACACCTCAAGTTGATGTCTGAAATAGGAAAGGTATGTCACTTGTCTTTTAACCCTTTTTTTGTGTTGTATTATCTACGTATTTAGTAAGTTATGTATCACCTCCAATTGAGGGTTCTTAGATCATGATCTCACATTCTCAGTTAGGAGTACTTAATTTGTTTGCCTTTTGTATTGTCTACCCAGTTCATTTTCACAAGAGATCTGAAACACTGCCCTGCATTTAGTAAGTTAAAGACATTAGTACTCAATGAGTATTGGTGTGAGGCTCCTGACTTGGATCCACTAGCATGCATTCTGAAAAGCTCGCCACTTCTAGAGAACTCACTCTTCAACTATTTTCGGAGGTATTAATCTTCTAAATGGAGAGTCACTGCATTGTTAAAGTTATTATCGATTATCCATCTTTTTTTAAATGTTTATGCTTGACTTAGGGACCAAATCATGAAGTGGAAATGAAAGGAAGCTACTACTGTTGCATGGAGAGACCGTCAGCAATATCAGAGCACCTTAACATAGTTGAGGTCAAGTGTAATGTGGCGGACAAGAGGATTCTCAAAATTTTGAGGTTCCTGTGTGCATTTAACATACGTAAGCTAATTAATAACACTTTGCATATACTGTGTATTGTGAAATTAGCTTTCATATGTCTGGAAGAAACTAATAGAGTACACAGTGAATAAGAAAATCATGAAATGTGTAGGAACCCTTTGTAAGGTACCAAATTGTTTGAGGCATGAAAAATCTGGACCACCTCTGGTGACTCACAAAAGGGAAAACCAATATAATGCATTTTGTTGGCAAAGGATGTTTCATTTAACTGTGTTGCAGCAGAAACAATAAGTGTAACAGAGGTTGTGGACTTGTTAATTAGTTCTGGCCTTGTGGTCACTGGCAGAAATGTCTGAATTGATTGGTCCGGATAGTGAAGTATCTTGATCTTCACATGTTGCTTAGCTCTGAACTGTAACTCAAATGTGTGCAGTAAAACAATATTTTGACTCGTTGTGTTTTCGAATAGTAGGCACTAGTGAATAGCAGTTTTTATTGCCTCGATAAATATAAGCAGTTGTTGCACTTATGGGCTAAATTATCCAGCACCCGATTTGCTTGTGATTCATCACTTTGTTCCTAGGAAGTCTTAACAGTCTACATAAGATTTTCTTGAGAAACAAAAGTCTGTTCATAAGCATGTCTAGGACTAGTAGTGTATGTCGTAATTTCTTATTTCAAAATCCCCTTGCCACGAAATTGCTAATGACATTTTCAGTATTCTAATTAGGGAGGAGTTTAACTAGATGATTTAGTGTTAGATTATCAGCTAAGAAATGGCCGTATCTAATATAATGAAAGTTTGTCCCCAAATCCATATTAAGATAATTTGAATGGCTATACTTTCTGAACTCTGTTCTGGTATCTTAATTTTCATAGTCAAGTAACTGGGCGTTTTTTACTTCTACAGATACAACAAACTCTTACATTATCTTTTCATTTCTGTACAGCATTCAATTTCTAGCAAAGGCAAGAAGACTTGGGTTGATGTTCATATGCCATGACTTGACTATTCAGAAATGCAAGGCTTAAGCATATATGTGGCGAGAGTGTTTCCATCTTTGTGTCTGTGCTCATCATATGTGAGTTCTTTCCGTGTATGGTCCGCAGTACTATACAGCCTACAAACTTTATACCGCCCAGTTGGTTGTGGGACTTGGTTTCCTATTACAGTTTTGGTTCATGCTGAATTTATTCAGCTCTTGGACTGGCCAGTGCTATCTTAGCGTTTCTTTTCGGCTTTGGTGCATTAACTTGTTCTGTTATGGTGTGATCCTTTTATTCTATCTCCCTGTTAAGAGCTTTATGTTTGGAGTAGCGAAACATGGCGTGCTCATTTACAGATATTGCAGTTTTCGGCTGGGTGCCATCGATCCAGATGTTTGTTCCATGTTCTGCACACCTAGGCAGAGAAAACTGAAGATGAAATGCAGCAGCTCTGAACATATGTTACCAGCAATGGGAGGGATATCCACCCAGCAATTGCTGCTCTGAGACTAGCCGTCCATTCTGAAATCAAATGGTCCAATTCGGTTGCTGCAACCGTACTGTTTCTCCACACTATTGACGTCGGTGTCACGGTCTCAGTTGTCCCCAATGGCGGCCTAGACAAGTAGACAGTGCATTGGCCTCTCACGATCAACCACAGGTGATAGCTACTAGGCTTCGCCTCCTCGCACCCATATCCCGAATGTTTGCTGCAGTAATAGCAAGCTACATCTAATAGTAAACCTGTGTAGCTCATCTTCAGGAAGATCACGCCAGCAACAACTTTTAGCAATATGAATTGAGTAATTACCTGCTCGCATACCAATACGGAGAGCAGTCTACATGCAAAATTTTGGATTCTAGGGTCCAAAGTCTTTGAGTTCTCAGACCTGCTTTAAAATGTTAGAAACCAGCATAGGAGGAGGTGTGGGCTAGTGGTTGGGAGTGATCTGAAGGTCCTAAAAGCTGGGTGTTGCATTTGCCTGTAGGAGTTAAGTCCCAACAGAGGATATCTGACTCTGTCATCCCGAATTATTGGAGTGTTCAAAATTATAGAAGTAGTAGGCTGAGCAAACAGCGGA
The DNA here is from genome assembly GCF_002162155.2 of Triticum dicoccoides. NCBI lineage: Eukaryota > Viridiplantae > Streptophyta > Magnoliopsida > Poales > Poaceae > Triticum > Triticum dicoccoides. Next base: position 41,766,904 of record NC_041390.1, on the reverse strand, counting down.
TTAATGAGAGCATGGTTGCAATTTTTCTGATTATGAAGCCATGAATCTTTCACCATGGCAGGATAAACAAACTGGGATGTTGAATATTCAAATGATTGTACACTTCTGACCATGAAGAGCACCAAGGGGTGCTCCACACAGATATATTGCCTTGGGTGAGTTCATAAGAGCAATGAATTTTAAGCTTAGGCATAACTTTAAGAAGAGAGGACCAAAAACCTGATTTTGGTACAGAAGAGCTGGTCAACCAAATAGAAGAATCAGGGAAGTATAAGGCCTTAAGGATGCAGTGAAGATGAGACGAAGGGGCTTCAACAGTTCTCCAAGGGACATTAAGAGTTAAAGCTTGATTCATTGCAAGTTCCTAATCCCCAGGCACCCCTCTTTCTTTTGAAGTGGCATGTCTTTCCAAGCTTTGAGACAAAGAGCTTTAGAGGTAGAAATATCTTTGATCCTAGTCCACCAAAAGGTTGTAATGATGGCAGTAAGCTTAGCTATGAACTTCTTGGAAAGCATAATGTTGGCCATGTAATATATAGGCATAGAGGAAAGCATGTGCTGCACGAAACGTTTTGGGTAGCTACCGCCACAACCCTCGACATTGGTGATAGGATCTATATGCTACCGTCATGACTGTTGGCGGTAGACTTCTGCCACATCAGTGTGGTTAGTGGTCTTGGTCCAAGGGCTACCGTCATTGACTATGGCGGTAGCTTGTCTACCTTACGTCGCTGCGTGTGGGGATAGAAAAAAGTCAGATCTTGAAATATATTAGGAACTAGGGTCATTTCTTACTGATATTTCTCACTAAAGGTCAAAGTAGTGATTTTGGCCTCACACAAGCCAAACATTCGGAGCGCACCAAGGCCCTTGTGTCTCTGAGCTGAGCGGAGCCGAAGACCACGCCAAGTATTCGAAGCGCGCCAATGAGCAAAGGCAGCCTGCGCCAAGCGCTGCCATCGAAGACCGGAGCGCCACAAGGTCCAAACGCCGCACTGACTCCGCAGCCACAACGACTGCCATCGCCACAAAGCTAGGGCTGCCGCCCACAAGCTGCATCGCCATTTTTTGCCGTTGCCAGTCGAGCAACCCCTCTGTCACCGTTCGCTGCATGAACTTATCTTGGTGGCGTCATTGGGGGTGGATATGAGGTGGAGAAGAGGGGTGGCGGCGCCCAAGCTGCCATGAAGGCGATGCACATGATGTGGGAAAGAAAGACCGTGCATTTTAATGGACTTCCTCTTTTGTTTGGTATGTGTGTCCTTGGCGAGGACGTCTTGATAGTGAACACAATACCACAAAATAAACATACCACGACCCTGTGGCTGTATTGGTATGGCACCTCTGGCCAACTTAGCCATGATCGGTGAGCTTATGGTGTTTTCTTCCAGGAGATCATTGGCTCTCCGATCCGGTGGATTGATGTATGATGCTTTAGCCTGTTTTTCATGGTGGTGGTATCGATGATGGTATCCCACGTGTTTTGGTTAGAGATTCTCCCATTTCATCATCTCTACTGTTGAAGGGGGCTGGTGTTTGTACGTTACCTAAACCATGTTCTGCGTTAACTCAACCAAATCTTACCAAAATCAAGCGCTGCATGAACTCAATAAAATCTTACCAAAATCATGCCCTATATTAACTCAATAATCTTTTTACGAAATCATGCCATGCATAAACTCAATCAAATTTTACCAAAGTCATGTGCTGCATTAACTCAATCAAATCAAATAAAATTGTTACCAAAATCTCAACTAAATCAAAACTTTGTTTTTCCTTACCAATTCATACCCAAATCAAATCAAATCTTACTGAAAACACAACTAAATCAAAAACTATTTTCTTGCCTTCTCTACACACACTCAAATCAAATCAAATATTACCAAAATCTAGAATATGGTGGGTGTAACGTATATATCGGACATGATTGGTGTTGAACCAGTAGAATATGTATATCCCCATTACAATGCTTGGGCATTTTTTTATGAGTAGCTAGTTATTAGAGATGATGACTTTAAAGAACTTTGATTTAGAGATGATGCCTTACCTACCCATACCGAAATAAAATTTGTTGTTACTTTTTTTGATTATTAAATCTAATGTATTTCACCTAGTACTTAATAAATCAGATGTTTGCTAAAAATAAACTTATTTTTATCGTCAATGGTGAACAAATTTTAGGAAAAAAATATAGTCCAAAGATAATCCTCAAGCACCGTGGGTTCTAGGGAGAGTGAGGCCAACAAGCCTCCAAATAAGTAATGTATCCCTTTGAGCATTCGTATATGAAATAAAAGTTTGCATAAAAAATGGACTAAAGGTGGGTTGTTTATCACAAAGGAAAAAAAATCAGCCAATACGCAGCGTTCCATGCTCATGCAACTTGGCAATTTGTTCATAATTCCAAACTAAGCATCTCAAACTCATGGTCCTTTTGGACTGTTTATATAATGTGGTGATCTTCTAAACATGGCATACTTGTATACGAAACAAAAACTTAAAATATTCATGTTGGTCACTCTTATAAAAAAAGGTTTAAATATTCTTGATCATGATTATTTTTTTTAATGATATAACTCTTATGCGTCCAAATTCAAAATATTCGTGCATAAAAAATGTCCATGTCTATGAAATTTTCCATGTTTTTGGAAAAAGAAGGTTGTTGTATGAAAAGTAAAAAGTATAAAGACTTTGTGATGGGAACAATTTTAAGTAATCCTCAGAAAATATTAGAACCAGCTATGAACAAATTTGTTCAGAAAGAAGAATAGTTGTGATGAAACAAGAAACGTCTCATGAACATCTATTTTGGCCCGTGGAAAATATATGTTGGGTAACGGGTCATTTTTTAGCACTAAGTTGAACAATTATTGCAACCAGATATGGACAATATGTTTTACAAGATGGCTAAAAATTAGAAAACAAAAAATTGAACGAGAAAGAAATAGGAGAATGAACCAATGAAGACAGAAAGAAAGAAAAATATTTAAAAAGCTTGCCGAAGAAAACGAATCGAACGTTTTGGAGATGGGCTGGCCCATGAGGCGGAGATTTTCCTTCCTATATAGCCTTTCTCCTGGAGCCCAACCTCCCTTTGAAGGTGAGGTGAGGCGGGTCCGCCCATCTTCCGATTCTCGTGGCGGCGGCGACATACCGGCGAGGTGAGGGTGAGGCGACTCCGCCGCAACTCGTGCATCTGTCCATCTCATCCCATTTTCTCCATCATCGCGCCGTTTGATCCTTTCTTGCCTCGCAGAGCCGACGACGCAATGACTCCTAGGAAGAAGCGCAAGAGCGCGCCGCCGGTGCCCGTGGCCGTGAGCGCCACCGACCGCATCGGCGCGCTCCCCGACAGTCTCCTCCAGCACGTGATCTCCTTCCTCCCAGCGCAGGAGTCCGTCCGGACGTGCGTGCTCGCCCGGCGCTGGCGCCACCTTTGGAAGTCCACGAGAGCCCTGCGCATCGTCGGCCTCGACGGCCGGGAGCCTGCCAGCGTCGAGGACCTCCGGGTGTTCGTGGACCATATGCTGATGCTGCGCGAGCGCACCGACCTAGAAAGTGTCGAGATGATATTCCACAGTTGCTCCGAAGGCGAGGTGCCCTATGTGAGCCTATGGACCCGTTTCGCCCTCATGTGCAAAGTTCGGGCGCTATCCCTCGAAATCTCCCATGCCTATTTCTACCAGGACGACCTGCCTCTTGCCTCTCAGTACCTGAAAACGTTGGACCTTTATGGTCTAGGCCTGCAGAAGGCATTTCTTGATTTTTCTGGCTGTCCAGCGTTGGAGGATCTGAAGATGAGTGAGTGTAACATCTCTGTCGATAGGATGTCATCACCTTCCCTGAAGCATTTGAGCATCACTGGTTGCCTCTCTGATTTGCGTGCCCGGCTCCGCATTTCTACGCCGGGCCTTGTCTCTTTCAAGCTAGATGACTTTTTCGGTAAAACCCCTTTTCTTGAAAACATGGCGTTGCTACAGACTGCATGTGTGAATCTTGGCAAAAGCTTCAGCGATGTCTGCATGAATTATAACTCCGGTGTCTTCTGTGGAGATAATAAGAACGGATGTGTCAATTGTATTTCACATAACGATGGCAGCAGCGATTGCGTGCTTCTGGGTGGGATCTCAAGTGGTAAACATCTTGAGCTGATATCTGAAGCGAGCAAGGTATGACACTTCGTCTTTAACTCCTTTATTTATGGTTATACCTCTTTTGTGTTCCACTATCTATATCATTTATGGAAAATCGGAGATAAACAGATTACATATGCATCACCACCAAACTGGGTGTCTTAGATGTGAATATGATCATCTTGCATTCTCAGTAAGTGTTACTTGATCTAAACTAATTACTTTTTGTATTTTCTTTCCAGTTCATTTTCACAAGAGATTTGAAATGCTGCCCTACATTTAGTAAGTTAAAGACTTTATTACTCAACGAATACTGGTGTGAGGCTCCGGACTTGGATCCACTAGCTTGCATTCTGAAAAAATCACCAGTTCTAGAGAAGCTCACTCTTCAACTTTTTTCAAAGGTATACATCTTTTAGCTAGATAACGGTTGCAGTGTTAACAGTTATTATCGGTTATCTATCTTGGTTCAATGTTTTCGCTTAATTACCATAGGGACCAACTCATAAAGTGGAAATGAAAGGAAGCTACAGTCCAATGGAGGGACCATCTGCAATATCAGAGCACCTTAACATAGTCGAAGTCAAGTGTAATGTGGTCGACGAGAAGATTCTCAAAGTCTTGAAGTTCTTATCTGCATTTAACATACGTAAGCTAACTAATGACTCTTTACATGATCTCTATGTGCTTAAATTAGCTTTCATATGTGGGAATGAAACTAATAAGAAAGCAGGTAGTAAATAAAAAAACAAATTTTGCATGAAAACAGTTTGTAGGAATCTATTATTATTTAGTATACTTTTAAGACGATAGAATACGAATGGCTGAGATTCACTAGTATAAAATTCCGATATTGTACAGTTGAGATTTGTCAAATATATAGGAACTCACAGCATGTAAATCTAATTAATTGGCTAGAAATAATTCAGTTGGCCAATTGTTGGATCCGGATGGGACTTGTAAGGTAAGCCAAGATCAATTAGCTTACGGTAGGATGAGACCTACATAGAAACTAACTGGATCAGTTTAGTTATTACTATTGGATCCTTCCCAATTCAACTAGTACTCGGCTTCTTCAAACTGAATAGATTAGGTAATAAATAACCAATTGCACGCACATACGTGGTAGATCCATACGAAAAATCAGCTTATTATTTTTGATGAATGCACTATATATATGAGCACAATGTGCAAACTACAATATCATAATTAGTTTTTCTTGTGAATATCAAAGTTAGTTTTATGGGAAAAAAACCTACACCGTCAAAAGTTGCGGGTACATATGTTAGGCTGAAAAGTCAAATTATATTTATTCTATAGAACAAAAAGATCAACGTGGCTTCTTTAAACGGCAACAATGTAAATTACAACACACAATAATTCAAGGGAAAAAAAAGGATCTGCACGGCTTATTTTTTGACTACCAACCGATAAGATGAGATATGTGGTGGCTGAGAAAATAATTTCAACATAACATGTGTTTGTTCCTTCTGCTAATAAAAAGTCAGGGACCATTTTTTAGTTGTATCAAGATGAATGTGTTTGAAACAGTAAGAAAAGAGTTCAGTACAATGAAGACCAGCATAAGAATTCATGGATTTGGTTGCTAATAGCGTCCACGGAGCGATGACATAAAGATCATGTAAATAATGCATGACATAGCACAAGAAGAATCTATGGGTTCATGCCAATGCCATGTGTATGCAAGTGAGCGTGCATATGAAGGATGCAGATAATATATATTGTGGCAGCAACTATGCATATTGAAAGCAACAAATGATGTAGATCATATGGTAAGTCACTTTATGTATGCTGAACAATACAACATAGCAAAAGCAAACCCAAGACAAGTTGTGAACCATCTAGCTAGAGTTAGTCAATAATTTCCCAAAAGGATAATGCCAAAGTTTTAAATAGCGGGCTATACCATTTAGTGGTGGCTCAGCGAGAAGCAATGCAAAACTATCGTGGAGCTATAGCGAAGCTAAGCCTATTTAGCTCTTCTTTTTTTAAATCATGAAAAATAGAAAAAGTAAGCATACAATCAGACATCATATATGATATATCCCATATACTTGAAATACACATTTTACTGGTGGCTTTGTCGAACTCACTTGCTCCCAGCGCCCCTCCTCTAGCTGTAGCGGCTTAGTGACACTAAATGCATGAGTTCAAATTTAGTGCTATAGCGGGAATTATAGATGTCTTCTTGTCATTCTTAGTTTAGTGTTAAATGTGCATTGTTTGGTGATCAACCAAGTAGCAGCCAAAATATCAAAGGCTAACAAAATTTTGGTGGGGTATATTATGGCACCAATCAAATATACCAGAAAAAATCATGGACTGAATAAAATACACGCAATAGAATGTTGCTAGCATGGTTTTTAATATATAAAAGGTATATTGATTAGTTAAGTAAATTAGTGCCATTTTATCCTAAGCATTTCTTTCCATAGTACTATTATGTAAAATACTACATAAGGATATTCAAATAAACAATAGTCAAAGTGTTGCAGAGACCATTTTGAAATTAAACTGACATATCTAACATTCTATATGAATCTAGCCACGCAAATGTGTGGGTCAGTCTGCTAGTTCCGAATTGTTTGAGATATGAAAAATCTTGATCAAGCCTGGCCAGGCTCGGAAATGAAACCAATATAATCCGTTTTGTTGGCAAAGGATGTTCAATATATGTGTTGCCAGAACAGCGAGTATAACACAATATGGACTTGTTGATTAGTTCTGCTTCTATTCGGCACTAGCACAAATGTCTGAATTGATTAATTTAGAGTAGTGATACAGTATCTTCACATGCTGACATATTAGTTCTGAACAGTAACTTAAATGTCTGCAGTCATATAATATTTTTGACTCATTGCGTTGTTGAATCGTTGGTGCTAATCGATAACAAGTTTCTTTTTTTTTGGCTCACTGGCTCGGAGCAGCTTCTTGCCCTTATGGGCTAAATTATTCGGCACCCAGTTTGCTTTTGTCAAGCGCTAAATTATTCGCCATTTCTGTAGACTTGCCTACGAATTCATTACAGTTTATGTAACATTTTTCTTCAGAAATAAAAGTCCATACATAACATTGTAGTAATGTATGTGATGATTGCATATTTCACATTTCCTTTGCCATGAAATTGCTTATAGCGTTTTCTGCTTCTCATTTGGGAGTAGTTTAGCTAAACGTTTGTGTGTTAGATTATCAAATATAATGGAAGTTTGTGCCTAGATTCATGTTAAATAAGTCTGGTAAAGTGAATCCCTTTCATACATAACGAGCTCTGTTCCAGTATCTTCATTTTCATTGTCAAGTAGCCGTGCATTGTGTACTTTTGCAGACACATCACACTTATCTTTTTCATTTGTGTACAGGATTCGGTTTTTTGTAAAGGTGAGAAGATCTGGGGTTGTCGACGGACTTACCGGTCCTTGACTATTCAGAAATGGAAGGCGTAAGTGTGCTACGTCAAGGTTTCCATCATTTTGGCGCATGTGCATCTGATGCCAATTAATTCTACCGAACAAAGGAATAAATTAGAATTCACAACATATAACTTGTGAACTCTAGACCATCTATCTAGCTGGACTTGGTTTTATGGTATCTTGTAATTTCTGTTGCACTTTTGGTTCATGATGAATTTATTGTTGTTGGACTGGTTAATAATTAATACTCGCTTGCATGTCTTTTTTGGCTTCGGTGCATAACTTGTTGTATTATGAATTTATTCCCTGCTTTCTTATTCTCCCTATTTGATTTCCACCAACTTTGCTTCTTGAGGTGAGGTGGCACCCTTGGACGTGGCGTCTTGGGGAGTGCCATGCCATTCGGAGTCCCTTTCTTCAGTGGGCTCCTTGTCTAGTCATCACAGATTCATACCCACGACTCTCTCCTCCGCAAGCACACCCTCGATGCCTTGAAGTGTTGCTGCCCCTTTTGCCCCCACACACTTGAAACAGCACACATATGATGTTCTCTCGCGGCATTATTAATGGTCTCCACTTCCCTCCCATTTTGACCCTTGTTCTCGCATGGTATCTTCCACAGTGTAGAAGCATCGGACTCTAGCGGCCATTTCCCCAATGAATATCTGAGAAAAAAGCCGGTTCTCTATCTCTTCAGGCTCTCCACACCATTTAGATTCGACAATGACATAATTTGTATATAATGTCTCAAGTTTACTCCACGAAAAGATGTAGCATGACATGGGATATGGTACCAAGGGAACAAGATCAACCATTGTATGTCTCTTAACCAAGAGCTTATTTTACCCTCTCAATGTTTTCCCTTTTCTACTTCAAGCTGATGTCAAACATTTGTAGATACCTTAAGGATCTCTAGCCCGTTCCTTTCTATAACTATAAAAAACACTCCTTAAACGTAACTCCTAATAATAAGTTTTAGGGTATTCGGCAACTAGCTCACCTCCTAAATCTACCTCAGAATATTGTACAACGTTTTGCATTCGATCATGTCCCACTAATAGTGCACATCGACACTCACACACCGCACTCCAGGTCCCCCGCCATTCCTATTTGAATCAGGTTGGGTCAAATCCGCAACCTGCCTTAATATTGTACAACATTGTTGGGTCTCAACTCTCAAATAGATATTTGGCCCATGGGCTCAACCCAACGGCTGCACTTCAAAAGGCATCAAAGACTTGTGTGCCACCCTAAAATAGTGAGTTGGCAGAAGAACTCCAGCCCATCTACATGCGACCTTCTCAAAAAAGGTTAACCAGATTTGAAGAAGGAAAATAGACCCCTTCCGACTCTGAAAAAAAAAAGAACTTGAAAGGGACACAATCACTTTCCTCCAAAAAGTTATCACGGAAAAACCCTTTTTTATAAACAAAGGGATAAAAGTGTGGGCTGCTATCAAAGGGGAAGAAAATACCAAATATTTCCACACATCGGCCTCGCAAAGACTTCGTAAGAACAAAATCGTTTGCCTTAACCACCAAGGTTTGAAATTCCACAAACCACTTTCAGAAAGCTACAATACTTAAGGAGTATTTCAAGGATAGCTAAAAAAAGGAGTATTTCAAGGACATCATCGGGACCGTTCCATAAACAACTTGGAACTTTTCCCTCCTAAACTTTTACCCTTCTCCCATTCCCCAATTTCACAACCCCGACTCGCCTTTAAAGAAAGTGACATTAAGGATGCTTTAATCTCATTCGCAAAAAATATGCTTTAATCTAGATGAACACCCTACCTAGCCCAGGACCAATTGTATGTCTTTTAGTTTATGTAATGCACCTTCTACTTTTTAAAGATGTATTATTGCCATCGTTGCTGATTTTTGCGAAAAGATCATGGGCGATTACTCCATCTATGGAACTTCTTTCAATGATTGCTTGCACAATCATAACTTGGTTTTGAAGAGATGTGAGGGGACTCAACATATTTTGCACGGAGAGAAGTGTCACTAAAGTTGATTAATAGAGGTATTGAAGTTGATAGAGCTAAAGTTGAATCTATTGAGAAAATGCTTTACCCTAGAGATATAAGGGGTATACGAAGTTTCCTAGGTCATGCCGGTTTATATAGAAAATTGAATAAATATTTTTCTAAAATATATAGGCCTCTTACCAATTCTTTACAGAAAGATTTTCCCTTACTTTTTGATGATGATTGTAAGGAAGACTTTGAAATCCTTAAGAAAACTTTCATTTACGTACCTGTAGTTTAACCTCCTGATTGGAATTTGCATGTTCAAATCATGTGTGGTGCTAGCGATTATATTTAGGGGCTATTCTTAGGAAAATACTCCCCCTGTCCCAAAATATAAGAACGTTTTTAACACTACACTAGTGTCAAAAACATTCTTATATTATGGGACGGAGGGAGTAGTTGATAAGAAATTGAATGTTATACATTATGCTAGTAACAAATTAGACAATGCTCAAATAAATTATGCTACTACAGAAAATGACTTTTTAGCTATTCTCTTTGCTTGTGACAAATTCAGATCTTATATTGTTGATTCTAAAGTTACAATTCACACTAATGATGCTACTATTAAATATCTTATGAAAAAGAAAAATGCTAAGACTAGGCTTATTAGGATGCCTAGATCTTCTGGAACTTGTAGTGTAGAATTAATTCATACTTGCTAAATCTAGCGAACAAGGAATAGTATAGAATTCGCACATAACTTGTGAACTCTAGACCATCTAACTAGACTTGGTTTATGGTGTCTTGTAGTTTCTATTGCACTTTTGGTTCATGATGAATTTATTTAGCTGTTGGACTGGTTAGTACTCGCCTGGCATGTATTTTTTGACTTCGATGCATAACTATTTGTGTTATGAATTTATTTGCCTGCTTTCTTGTTCCTCCCTGTTTGACCTTTTACAAGCTTTGTTGGTCTAGAGGGGAGGTGGCACACCCTTGGGCATTGCGTCTCTGGGGCACGTGCCATTCTGAGTCCCTTTCTTCGACCGGCTCCTTGTCTATTTATCACAAATTTATACCCCATGACTTTCTCATCCATGCCTCCAAGTGTGGCTACCCCTTTGCCCCCCCCCCCGCCCCCCACACACACACTTGAAACTGCAGACCATATGATGTTCTCGCATGGGATTAGTAATGGTCTTCGCTCGTCCCTCCCATTTTGACCCCTATTCTCGCATGGCATCTTCCATCGTGTACAAGCATCGACTCTAGTGGTCACTTTCCACAATGAACATCTAGGAAAAAAGCCGGCTCTCTATCTCTTCAAGCTCTCCACGCCATTTAGATTCGATAATGAATTGATTCATGGTCTTTGGGAGAAAGGGCATGACATATTATTTCAGCATAAACATGTCACAATGCAATATGCTTCATGTTTTAGCAATTCAGACAAACAATTGATTAGTGTTGTTTTACGCTCATCACACCTGAGTTTAAACCGATTTATTTCATAAAAACCAAGATATCCACTCCGATATTGCTACTAATGACTAATGAATGCAAACGATTCCAAAATCCTATCTTTATTTTGTTTCCAAAGGAAATGGGGCTATACATGAACCAAATCAAGCACATATATGGAAAGGGGTAAAGAGGAGATAAGAAGATCCAAAGTGGGAGGCGCAGGAGTCGTCCACTAGAGTGCAAGACAACGTCTCATACGAGCGGCACCTTCTGATCCACCCCCACAGCTTTTATAAATGGGCCAACACTAGAAGGGGAACAGAACATAGCCGAGACCTCTATCTTCGTCATCCACAACAACCTTAGCCACCGCCATTTTTCATCTCCATCACCATAGCCATCTCCACCACCATCACCGCAGCTTTCATCCTAGACTCATAGCCATACACCTCTATGTATTTGTCAGGGGGGGAGGGGGGGTCAATGGAAGTATTATGATATCTTATGCGTGTGAAATAAAAATGCATTGTAGTTATCTCTTGTCTCGTTTGCGATCTTTGTCCCTGCAGGTACCCACAATCACATATAGATCAACCCACAGAGGCTAAGGGTAGAGAGACCGTGAAACGCTATTTTAAACACGAGTGACAGAAAGGTTTAGTACTGTAGCTTGAATCCTATCTCTAGGGATACAAGAGGTGTAGTCATTACATGCACAATGCTTTTGTCTGATTTATCTTAATTACCGAGGCAGCCCCGCGTGACGGATATGGCCTTTAGTTGGACACCTGACTCTTGATGCAGGACATGTGTCAGTCAAGACGTAATTTGGACACATCCCTCACTTCGATATGTTGCAAGCACATCTTGATGTTGACTTCCCGAGCACAAACGACTATCATGATGATCCTGTTCATAAATACTCCCTCCGTTCGGAATTACTTGTCTCGAAAATGGATGTATCTAGAACTAAAATACGTCTAGACACATTCATTTCTGCGACAAGTAATTCCGAACGGAGGGAGTATATGGTTGTAAGAATAAGTCCTCATACCCATGCCCATTTTTATTTATAAGTGTTCAATAGTGCTACTTGATTTCGATCTGGTCCAAAAACTGGAATTTAATTCTCTTACAAAGCTTGATAGAAATCTTTGTCTTAAAGGTGCACTTCCTCTTGTGGGTTCGATCACTCAGGGCCACCTCTAGCGAAAAAAAGGAGGGAATCCTTTCTGCTCCTTCACCATATCACTACAGGGACTCATCAACAATTCACAACTAACAATTTAGATGTTCACGAGTACAGAACAAGCACTAAACACTAAAGGTAACTCTGCAATTATGCATCCATAAGGTCCTACTTTAGTTTTCAATATTTACTATTAGAAATGGCTACTGCCAAAGTCTCAAAAGAAGAAGAAAAGAAACAGCTACTGCAAAAAGATCTACTTCATCGATGGCCTACCCAGTCAGGTCAACACAATTGCATCCTTGTCTTGGTCGACAAATTGACCAAATTCACACAGTTTCTGCCAATCGTGCATCCTTATATACTGCGTTTAAGATTGCTCTTCTGTACATGATGCACATCTACCCCCTGCATGGCCTCCCTGACGCCATCGTCCCCGATCACGATCCGGTCTTAACGAGTCATTTCCGACAAGAACTCTTCAAATACGCCGGAACGGAGCTGCTGATGAGCACAACGAATCATCCCCAAATGGACGAGCAAATGGATCACGTGAATCAGTGTCTGGAGACATTCCACTAGTGCTTCACCCATGCTTGCCCGCAGTGCTGGAGCCATTGGATCCCCCTCGCGCAGTTCCGGTACAATTCAACAACGCATTGAGCCATCGAGATTCAAGGCCATGTACAGGTGAGAGCCACACCACTGGGGGATCACAACAACCTCGACGTGCATGTGCCAGCACTGCAATCTTAGCTTGATGAGCATGCGGTCATTCAACATCTGCTCCAACAACATCTGCAACGTGCCTGCTAGTGCATAAAACAACAAGCAGCCAAGAAGCATTCCGATCACGCCTTCTCTGTCAGCGACCAAGTCTTCCTCAAGCTCCAGTCGTATGTCCAAACATCCATTGCAATGTGTGCCAATCACAATCTAGCCTTCCACTACTACACCCCCGAGGACATTGTCGCCAAAATCAACAATGTGACGTACAAGCTGGAGCTGCCAGAACAAGTTACGTGCATCCCGTTTTCCATGTATCTCAACTTGGTCGTGCCTTGCTTCCAGGCACTGTTGTTGAACCACTGCTGCCAGTGTCGATCGACGTCATTCCGGGCGCCGTGCTGTGCAGCCGCTAGAAACGCAAGAACAACACCATGGTCGAGTAGGTCCTCATCTGCTGGTTTGATCGTGCTGCCGGCGATGACACCTGGGAGAACAAGACGGAGCTTCAAGCCAGATTCCCTAGTGTCGGGACTTGAGTGCAAGAGGAAGGGGGTGTCAGTGTTGCTGATATGCAGGCCCCAACGGACAGCGCTTCCATGGCGTCGTAACCTACTTGGCCAGAAGGCAACGGAGGCCCAACCCAAGAGTGCTCACCTCGAGTGGGCGTGAGTTGTTCGCTGCCCACCTATTTACCTGGCTGGCAAAGATAGAGGACTCATCTAGCGGACCACGACACGACGGCGGCTCTCTTCTCTTCCTCCCCTTTCCCACAATTCGTGTAATCTTGAGATTGTATACCTATTGCTACCCGGATTTCAGCGTGAGAATAGTAGATTAAGAGTGAGGTACTATTATAGGTTGCTAACACGCAAGTCAAGCAGGTGTTGGTCCACTAGCTAGGTTTCCCCGTGCAATCTTGCTAAGTCTCACTCGACTGAGACTTAACAAAATCTCAGTCGATGTCAATTTTTTTTTCTTTTCTCTCTTGTATGTTATCATACTTGATTAAGACTTGATTAAATCTTAGTCGACTGAGAACTAGCCACACCCTTCCTCGTGTCGTTCGCCACCTCGAAAAACAAGGTGCCACTCAAATAAAGATTTTCAAGGGCGTTGGCTCGGGGACAAGCCGAATCAAAAGGAGGCAATGTCACGGGAGCGACCAGGTCAACGGGCACGCCGGGCAGCCCGGCCCAAGAGGAAGGCCAAGCCCACCCCCGGTGTCCGTCAGTGAGGTGGCTACTTGGGCGTGTGCCGCTGGGCGAGTTCCTCTTCCACTTCCTGGCTCTGCTCCCCAATCCCCATTCTTGCTGAAACCCTAGCTGCTCCAGTTTGTATCCTGGATGGATCTGGTGTTCCGGAGTTGAGAATCGAGTGCTAGTTACCTAGGATTGCATCATCAGCCCATCTTCCAGCTCTCGCGGCGGCGGCGACTTACCGGCCAGGTGAGGCGAGTCCGCCGGAAGGCATCCATCTGCCCGTCTCATCCCCACTCTCGCGGCCGTCTGATCCTTTCTTGCCTCGCAGCGCCGACGACGCATGGCTCCTAGGAAGAAGCGCAAGAGTGCCCCGCCAGTGACGGTGAGCACCACCGTCCACGACCTCCCCGACAGTCCCCTACAGCACGTGCTCTCCTTCCTCCCAGCGCAGGCGGCTGTTCGGACGTGCGTGCTCGCCCGGCGCTGGCGCCACCTTTGGAGGTCCACCACAGGCCTGCGCATCGTAGGCCTTGACGATGAGGAGAATGTCCCAGTCCAAGACCTCCGGAAGTTCGTGGAACATCTGCTGATGCTGCGTGAGCGCACCGACCTTGAAAGTGTTGAGATGAAATTCCACAGTTTCTCGGATGGCGAAATGCCCTATGTGAACCTATGGATCCGTTTCGCTGTGATTTGCAAAGTTCGGGTGCTCACCCTTCATATCCTTCAGAATGATTACCTCCCCCTAGATGACCTGCCTCTTGTGTCTCGGCATCTGAAAACATTGGACCTTTATGGTCTAATCCTAGAAAAGAGCTTTCTTGATTTTGCTAGCTGTCCAGCATTGGAGAATCTGAAGATGGATGATTGCAAAATCGATGGTCGTAAGATATCGTCCTGTTCCCTAAAGCATTTGGGCATCACTGGTTGCCGCTATGATCTGGATTGCCGGCTCAACATTTCTACTCCAGGCCTTGTCTCTTTGAAACTAGATTGCTTTGTGGGTAAAACCCCTTTTCTTGAAAACATGGCGTTGCTACAGACTGCATGTGTGAATCTTGGCAAAGGCTGCAAAGATGTCTGTTTGAATTATAACTCTGGCGTCTTCTGTGAAGCTAATAAGAACGGATGTGGGAATTGTCTATCAAAAAACGATGGCCGCAGCAATTCTGTGCTTCTGGGTGGGATCTCAAGTGCTAAACATCTTGAACTGATATCTGAATTGGGAAAGGTTTGACACTCATCTTTAACTCTTTCATTTGTGTTATCCCTTTTTGTGTTCCATTATCTACATTGTTTTTAGAGAATCGGAGATAAACAGATTGCATATGCATCACAAACAGATTGTGGGTCTTAGATCAGCATCTTGCATTTTTAGTAAGGATTACTTGATTTAATTACTTATTTTATTTTTCTTTCCAGTTCATTTTCACAAGAGATTTGAATTGCCACCCTACATTTAGTAAGTTAAAGACTTTATTGCTCAATGAGTACTGGTGCGAGGCTCCTGACCTGGGTCCACTAGCTTGCATTCTACAAAATTCACCAGTTCTAGAGAAGCTCACTCTTCAACTTTTCTCCAAGGTATAAATCTTCTAAATGGACAACTGCTATAGTGTGAAACGTTATTATCGGCTATCTATATTGGTTCAATGTTTTTTCTTACCATAGGGACCAGATCATAAAGTGGAAATGAAAGGAAGGTACAGTCCAATGGAGGGTCCGTCTGCAATATCAGAGCACCTTAACACGGTTGAAGTCAAGTGTAATATGGTCGACGAGAAGATTCTCAAAGTCTTGAAGCTCTTGTCTGCATTTAACATACGTAAGCTAACTAATGACTCCTGACATGATCTCTATGTTCTTAAATTAGCTTTCATATGTGAGAAAGAAACTAAGAAAGCAGGCTGTAAATAAAAAAAAACCCTGAAGAATTGTGAACAAGGAACAATTTGTAGGGATTCCAAATTGTTTTAAGATACAAAAGGTCTGGACCAAGTCTGGCTAGGCTTAGAAATGAAACCAATATAATCCATTCTGTTGGCAAAGGATATTCAGTATATGTGTTGCCCGAACAGCAATGTAACACAATATGGACTTGTTGATTAGTTCTGCTTTTATTCGGCAATAGCACAAATGTCTGAATTGATTAATTTAGAGTAGTGATGTAGAATACACGGATACTCTAGGAAATCAATGTATCCTGATCCCATTCCCTCCCGCCCTCCTGAGTCCTGACCTAGACGGCGGCTCAATCTGCGGCGGCGAACTTGGCGGCAAGCTAGGGGCGATCTTGGGAGGATTTGTGCTCCTCATTCCTCACATCCTCTTCTCCGACTCGGTGCCTTCTCCTCTCAACAGCAGGCAGCAGCAACTCACCGGCGGCAGCTCCCGCTCTTCAGTCCTCATCTGACTCACCTCCTCCCTGGCTTCCCCTCCAGCAGGATCCAGGAGCAGCTCGAGGGCATGCTCCCCACCCCCACCCTCAGGATCGAGCAGTAGCTCGCCGGCGGCAAGCTGGTGATGCCTAATCCAGTGCTCTTGCTCCAACCCCCTCCCCCTCTCTCATAGAAATTTCTATCTAATGGGCAGCTACCCTCCCTGCACTACAAACATCTCTGTATTGGTGTTCTTCTGCATAGTATTTCTATGAAATCTACACCTTCACCATGTTTAGGAAAAAAATCAAAACATACAAGTTAAATTGTTGGTCATACTTCATATTAAAGAACTATTTATCATTATTTTTTAAAATTAGTCAAACGTAACCCCGTATTGGCACTTTTCCAAAATGAGGAATTTACGTGTCGGTATTGGCCTGATACTGGTACACGTATCCGCATCGGTGCATTTTAGGGAGTGATACAGTATCTTCACATGCTGATATGTTAGTTCTGAACAGTAACTCAAATGTCTACAGTATCTTCACATGCTGATATATTCCAAATTGTTCCAGTATCTTCATTTTCATTGTCACAAGTAGCCGTGCATTTCATACTTCTGCGGACACATCAGACTTATCTTTTCATTTGTGTACAGGTTTCGGTTTCTTGTAAGGGTGAGATGATCTGGATTGTCGATGGATTTACCATCTCTTGACTATTCAGAAATGGAAGGTGCAAGTATGTGCTGCGACAAGGTTTCTGTCGTTTTGGTGTGTGTGCATCTGATGCCAATTCTACCGAACAAAGGAATAGTGCAGAATTCGGATCATGTAACTTGTCTACTCTAGACCATCTAGCTGGACTTTGTTTTATGGTGTCTTGTAATTTCTGTTGCACTTTTGGTTCATGGACTGCAGGTTAGTACGAGCACTCGCTTGGTATGTCTTTTCTGGCTTCGGTGCATAACTTGTTGTGTTATGAATTATTCGCCTGCTTTCTTGTTCCTCCTTGTTTGATCTCTGCTAACTTTGCTGGTCCAGAGGCGAGGTGGCACCCTTGGACGTTGCGTCTGGGGGAGCACCGTGCCATTCTGCGTCTATTTAGAGCAACTCTAGCAGATGTGCCAAATTCCGACCCGTAAAATCGTTTTACGGTTCGCCCTAAAATGATTTTGCAGGCACTTAAACCCCACGGGCCCCATGTCACCTCTGTGTCGCCAGAGCTCAATTCAAATTCCATCTCCTTTCGCCTTTTTCCCAAGTGCTTCTTCATTCTTCAGGCTTAAATCCAGAAAGTAGGAAGTTAGTAAGAGCAGAGCAAGCATACCCTGAAATCAACGTGTTCAGATTTGGGATGTTGTAATGCCCATTGTGCTCTTTCAGAGCAAAAGGCGTTCACATTTTTTTTGCGCTGCTGGCAGATGATCTGCCATGAAGACCAATACCTCGCCAACGAGAGGGAAATTCGCATAGACCGCAAATATCTCCAAGAGGGGATCGCCGAGGGATTCTTTGAAGGACCAGCGGGTGGTACTCGGTCAGGCTAGTGCGGGCGATGGGGATCACAGAGGCGATGTGGATGATGGAGCCGGAACCAAACCACCTGGTGTCGGGGAAGCTGATCCACCAACACCTATAGGGACCGGGCCCCTTTCGGTTCGGAGGGGGGCGGAGGACGCACAAAGAGCGGATCGAGGCGGGACACGCGAGCAGTTTTACCCAGCTTCGGGCCGCACGGATGCGTAAAACCCTACTGCTGCTTGTTGGATTGTATTGAATCCTTGCTCAGGAGCGATGGACGCTATCAGACTGAGCGTGGGAGTGTTTCTGGTGTTTCGAATGAGCCGAACCCCCTCTACGTTGCGCTTGGGCCTCCTTTTATACTTTCAAGGGGTCACCAACAGGTGGCAACGTAGACTAGAAGGGTAAAAATGGAAAAGGATGCGGTAGGTGCAGCTACCGCTATTGTGGATACAGTGCACCCTACCTAACTCTGACGGGCAGGGGACAAGGTCATTGAATGCCCGTCTGAGTTGCCTAAACAGTGCAAAAAGTGACCGTTAGGAGCGCCACCGTTTGCCACGATGGTCTTCTCTTCATCTCCGCTTGCCACCGCGCACCCCTAGCTGCGCGGCCTCCTGCCACGTGTGCTTGGGAGAGTCCTAGAGCGACACGTTAGCAGGTGTGCTGGAGCGCGGGCACGAAGTGGGGGTTTCCCGCGTCAAGCTCCTTGCCGCGGTCGTCGTCTTGTCGTGTTTGGGAGCTTGTTGCTTACCGGGCCTTGCCGGGACGCAGGGCGTGTCGCGGCAAGCTTTCTTGAAGTGTCGTGGTTGGCCTTCCCGGCAAGCTCCTCTTGCCGGGGCCTTGTCTCTTCCCGGCAAGCTCCTCTTGCCGGGGCCTTGTCTCTTCCCGGTAAGATCCTCTTGCTGGGGCCTGGGTTGGCCTTCCCGGCAAGCTCCTCTTGCCGGGGCCTTGGTTGGCCTTCCCGGCAAGCTCCTCTTGCCGGGGCCTTGGTTTGAATACTTTGTTCTTGAATGGTCTTCAAGGGAACCACGGAGGGTCTTGGCGGTCACCCGGCAAGCCTTGCCGCGCGGCGCTGCAACTGCCCGTGCACAAGTTCGGGATACTAGGGTACCCCTACTCTAGTACACCGACAAGAGCCCCTGGGCCTGGGCCACACACGGTGCCGAGCGCTGTTGGGCCAGGCCCAAAACAGGGCACGGGCACGCGCGGAGCCTGGGTTATGCCGAATCTAACTCCGTATCCACCGCGCCCCCCCGTAACGGCACGCGTCAATCGCGGGGTCGTGGGAGAGATCGTGGGTGGTTGTTTATTTGGAAGGCCGAAATGTCCGCCCCGTCCCTCTTTATAAGCAGGGGAAACAGGGGTATTTCCCCTATCTTCGTCATTCGCTGCTGCAACCTCAGAAACCTCCGCCGCCCTCCTCCGCTTCCAAAGTCGAAAGAGATCAGCGCTCCGCTCCCGTCGCCGCCGCCACTACCAGCGCCGTCGATCTCCCCCACCGCCTCCGCCATGGCTCCGAAGCCCGGAAAGGGGAAGGCCGCGAAAACTGTGAAGTCGACTGAAGCGCAGCGGCTTGAGGCGCTGCGGAAGGAGCGGGCCACTTTCCCCCCCGAGCTCTCCGCGAAGGAGCTGAGGGAGTGGTACTATCTCTTCTGGTCGACGGAGACGCGGGCGCATCCGCGCACGAAGGTACTCTCCGTCGTCGCCTCGCAAGCAGCTCCAGTTGGCGGATATCCTTTCTTCGCCGTGTTCTTCTACTGCGGCTCTGCCCGCCATTCTCTGATTTCTTTTGCGACGTCATGAACACCTATGGACTCCACCTCCTTGATTTCACCCCCAACGCCGTTCTGACCATGGCAGTTTTCGCCCATCTATGCAAAAACTTTGTCGGAGTCCACCCCAACGTAGATCTCTTCCGCCATTTCTTTATGCCTCGTGTCGAGAGAGGGGAACCTCTTGCCGGCGGGATCGCCTGGATCTCGCGGGCCGGCAAGAAGGAGACCTATCTGGAGGGGGAGCTCCGCAGCAAGTGGGACGAGTGGAGAGCAGATTGGTGCTGGGTTGTAGAAGAGAGCCCGCAGCCGTTCACCGCCCTGCGCCAAGCCCCAGCAGTGCGAGGCAATGATTGGAGCGCTCTGTCCGCGGACGACGACAAGTTGAAGATCGCTACCACCCGGATCTTGCGCCTCAGGCTTGCCGGGTTGACTGTAGGAGCTGTCGGCGCAGATTTCCTTCGCCGGCGCATCGCCCCTCTGCAGGCGAGGGGGAGACCCGCCTGGGAATTTGGAGGCCCGGCAGATATCATGAGGTTGCGCCCAGGCCTCAACTTCAATTTCACCGTCATAGAGTTGGACGGGATACTCAAGGAGATATTCAAGCACAACCCTCAGCATCCCGAGTGGTTCAGGTTGCCGGTAGGCGTCGTTCCTCTGTGCAACAACTCCTCGCGCGACCGCATCTGCGCCATGATGCCGTTGTGTGACTCGCACGGGATCGCTCCAACTTGGCAAGAGCCTGCCGGAGACGTTGTGCAGCAGTTCTTCGACAGCCTAGTGGAGGTGGCGGTCGATGCTGACGAGAAGAAGCTCCTCACCCGCGACACCACTGATCAAGAGATGGAGTGCATCCCCACCAGGGCGGAAGAGGCGGCGGCAGCCGCAGCCGCGGGTGAATTTGGGTTCACGGTGGAGGAAGCGGACGCGGCATCGGTGATGAGTCTTGCTGAGCGGGAGTGGCCCGAAGACGAAGAAGAGCTTGCCGCGCCCGACGCCGAGTTGAGTGGGTCCGCCGAGGGTGCGAGCGGCCCGCCATCTCCGGGGAGCTTGCCGGGAACAGGGCCCGGAACGCAGCCCCCAGTGCAGCCAAGAAGGCGCCTCCGCAGGATTGGGGACGCAGCAGGGCGGCAAGCTGGTCAACAGCCGCAGCGCCGCGTGACGCGCTCCACCGCGGCAAGTACGGTTGCCGCGGGTGCGCCTCCCGGCGCAGTGGCAACTGGGGCGGGGTCATCTCGGGCTGGCGCCGCAGTCCCCGCCAAGCGGCCAAGGGATCCCACCCCTCCACCTCGTCGCGCCGGAGGTGGGCCGAACTTCGACCTCTCCGCGCTCAGCTCCGACGAGAAAGAGGAGGAAGAGTAAGATTCCCTTACTGTTCTTGTAGTTCTTCAACTTGCCATTCCTGTCTTGCATCTGATCTGACCCACCCTGGACTCTCCCTTTTCAGGACTCTGGCCCAGAGGGCGGCGAAGAGGGCCAAGGCTCAGGTGGTGACCATCGAGGACGAGCCCACTGCGACGACGGGAGGCGCGCCCGAGACCACCTTGCCGGATCCGGCCATTACTTCGCAGAGCAGCCCCCAGCGCAGCCCCCAGCGTAAGCATATGGTTTACTTTCTGCTTCTGGGTGCGCGTGGTTGCTCTTTTCCTTTGTTGACATCTAATCACTGGTTTGTTTGTGCAGGAGCAGAACAGATTCATCAGGAGGGCGTGGTGATCTCCTCCGACTCGTCGTCTGCTTCGACTACGCCGCCAAGGGCGGACCCCCCGGCAAGGGAGCGTTCTCCGGTAAGGGAGGAGCCTCCGGCAAGGGAGGAGTCTCCGGCAAGGGACAACGCTAACGATCTACCGGTGGTGGAGGTCATGACAGCAGATCCTAGCACAGGTAGTCCTTCTTGCCCGAAACTTTCCTTGTAGTCTTCTGCTTTTTTCTCTTCTCGGATACTTGTTTGATTTCTCCTTCTTCTCCGGTCGTCAGACCCACCCTCCGCGGATCCGATGGAGACCGAGGCGGGCGGCGAGGAGGACGCGCGTGGCAATACTGATGATGCCGCGGCCATCGAAGAAGGAGCCGGCGCTGACGTGCCCGCCGGCGAAGAGGCCGCCAGGGCTGCCGCCGAGGAAGCTGGCGGGGGATCTGGCGATCGCACTGACGGCCCTGAGGCCGCAGGAGCGTCAGGCGCTGCACCGACCGCCGATTCCTCCGCCGCTGCCGCAGCGTCAGGCTCCGAGGAGACCCAGCCCGGCGCCTATCTGAAGGCTGGCGAGGGCATCTTCATCAAGCTCTCTTGGGCGTCAAGCTCCAAGGCGCCGGTGGAAGGAGAAGTTTTGGATGGGGAGGTGCTCGCCTCCGCCGGGTTGTCGATCGTTGACGCGCCGGGAAGCAGCAGTGACGAGCCCGAGGAGGAGCGGCTGCTGCGGAGGCTGCTGGCGCTCTATCGCGCCCGTCAAGTCAAGTTGGAGTCCCGGAAAGCGCTCGTCGCGAAAGCGAGCGTGGATATAGAGAAGCGCGCGGAGGAGCTCCGGGGTCTTCGCCAAGAAACTCTCCGGGCCTTGGCGGAGGAGCGGGAGCAGCTTGCTGAGGAGCGGAAGGCCTTACTCCTTGAGAAGGCTGAGGCTGAAGAGCAGCAGCGGCTCACCGGCGAGAAGCTGTACGCGCGAGAAGGCGAGCTGACTCAGCGGAAAGTGAACCTCGACAGCCACGAAGAGGAGCTTGCCACGCGCGAACGGGCACTTGGAGGGATGCTCCAAGAGGCAAAAGATGCGGCTGCGGCTGCCGAGGCCGCCAAGAAAGAATTGGAGGCAAAGGTGGCGCAGCTAGAAGCTGATCTGAAGGTTGGTGGCGAAGAGCTTGCCGCCCTCAAGCTAGAGCGCGAGAAGGACGCCCTTGCCCACGGTGAGCTGCAGGGCCGACTCGCCGAGAGGGGCAAGGAACTGAGCGCCGCGAAGGATTCCAACGCAGATCTGACACTGAAGCTGGCCACCTTGACGGAGATGTTGGACAGCGCCAGGAAACGGGAGGCAGACTTGAAGAAAGACATCAAGGCCAACGATGCGCTGCTGGCGAGGGCCGCCGAAACCCAGAATTTCCTCAGAGATACCGTGGCGCTCTGGACGGAGGGCCTCGTGAACGTTGCTGCAGTCATTGAAGAGGAGTTGGTGCAGTTGGGGGTGGAAGGCTTCGGGTATTCCTCCGACGAGAATCTCCAACCCAACGCCAAGCTCACTCTGTTCTTCAAGGGCGTGGCGACGGCTCTCCAGCAGCTCCGGGAACGGATCCCAAAGCAGCTGGCCGACGAGTCGCGCACGATTTGCGCCGGAGTTCTGGAGAAGGTGCTGATGAAGGTGGCCTTCCGCAATCCGGGCCTCCGCCTCACCAATATTCTCAGGACCTTGCCGCCAGAAGCTGATCTGGAGGAGCTCAAAGCCCTTGTCGCACCCATTGTGGACAAGGTGAGCGGAATCAAGAGGGTTGAAGGCGATCGCGTAGATTAGGCCGCCCACTTCTTCTTTCCTTGTCGCTGCCAGCCATGTCACGGGAACACTTTACTAGAGGCGCGACAAGTTATTTTTGTAATATAACTCTATCTTAGGCAAAAAAATTGCTGTGTTACTTCCTTTACTCGACTCTTGGCTTTGTATGGTTTTGCCCTACGCTTTCTAGGGAAACTTGCCGGTGCAGGCACCCTTGCCGCGAGCGCCGAGTGCGGAACTTCAGCAGCCTGCTGGCGGGGTCGCTACCGACAAGCAACCTTGTCGCAACTAGTTGCAGCTCACTTAAGTTGTTGAGCGGACTTGAAACAAAGTAAGGGCGCTAGCGGCTCACTTAAGTTGCTGAGCGGACTCGAAGCAAAGTAAGGGCGCTAGCAGCTCACTTAAGTTGTTGAGCGGACTCGAAACAAAGTAAAGGCGCAACTAGCTACGAGTTGGTTCCTCCGCGCACAGGTTTTCCATACAAAGCACGGTCGTTCAAGGAAAATAACTCAAAAATTTAAAATACTGATTGCTCAGGCTTTAGCAACTTAGCTTTTCTGTCGCCTGCTTCCCAGCAAGGAGAAACTTTCTTGAACGGCCTGGTCCACACCATTATCTTCTCCTTCCCCCCCGGTAAACCTTGTGGGCGAGGGAACCTTCCTTCTTTTGAGAAAGAAACAGAGAAATAAAGTAATGATATGGAGCCTTGGGCTCGCTATTGCTTACCGGGGTCTGGTGCTGCACAAAGTGTCAGATAGCATATGCGAAAAAATATTATAGCATAAAAAAACTGACAAGATGTGCGGGGCACATGAACTTTACTGGATCACGGGGTCTGCGCCCGGCTTTGTACAAAGGATTACATGCAACAGCGGCAAGACTTGTACAAAAGGTGGTTGCCGGAAGGTTTTCCGGCAACCGCGCCCTACGGGTAAAACTTACGAAGATGTTCAATGTTCCAGGAGTTGCTCACCGGAATGCCATCTTCGGTCTCAAGGCGGACAGCGCCGGGCCTAGTGAGTCGTTTCATCCGATAAGGGCCTTCCCACTTCGGCGTCAACTTGTTGGAATTCTTGGCGGACTGAACACGCCGAAGAACAATGTCGCCTTCCTCTAAGCTTCTGGCTTTAACTTTGCGGCTATGGTAGCGACGCAAAGCTTGCTGGTAGCGAGCGGCTCGCACAGCAGCCTGAAGACGGTCTTCCTCAAGGAGCAGCGCGTCATCTTGGCGCAGCTGCTCTTGCTCGAGCTCATCATAAGCGAGCACTCGAGGTGACCCATAAACGAGTTTCGTGGGGAGAACTACCTCTGCTCCGTAGACTAGAGCGAAGGGTGTCTGGCCAGTGGCTCAATTTGGCGTCGTTCTGATCGACCAAAGAACCACCGGCAGCTCCTCGATCCAGTTTCTTTCGCACTTGTGCAGCCTGTCGAAAGTTCTGGTCTTGAGGCCCCGCAGCACTTCAGCGTTTGTCCTCTCCGCTTGACCGTTGCTTCTCGGGTGAGCAACAGAAGCGAAGCAGATCTTGGCGCCAAGATCTTGGACATACTGCATGAAGGTGCGGCTCGTAAATTGCGTGCCGTTGTCGGTGATGATCCTGTTAGGAACCCCGAAACGGCAAACAATCGACCTGAAGAACTTGACTGCTGACTGTGCTGTCACCTTCCTCACTGGTTCCACTTCCGGCCACTTTGTGAACTTGTCGATTGCAACGTACAAGAACTCAAAGCCCCTGACAGCTCGGGGGAAGGGGCCGAGGATGTCGAGCCCCTAGACCGAAAATGGCCAGGATAAAGGGATCGTTTAGAGAGCTTGAGCTGGCTGGTGTATCTGTTTGGAATGGAACTGGCACGCTTCACACTTGGTTACTTGTGCAGTTGCATCCTGGAGGGCTGTCGGCCAGAAGAAGCCTTGTCGGAATGCTTTGCCGGCAAGTGCTCTTGCGCCAATGTGGTGACCACATATGCCTCCTTGTATCTCTGCCAACAGCTGTTGTCCATCTTCCCGGCAAATGCACTTTAATTTCACACCGTTGAGTCTTATTCTGTACAGTGTGTTGTCGACAAACTTGTACATACTTGACTGCCGGGCTACTCTTTCAGCTTCTTCTTGCTCTTCGGGAAGCTCTCCTGTCTGAAGGAAACGGACAATCTGCTGCGCCCATGCTGGAGCTTGTGGCTCGACAACAAGGACTAAAGGCGTATCTGTTGCTGCGGGAACATCCGCTTCTACGGCAAGAACCTGCGGTTCGGCCGGAGCGTGATATTCCCCGGCAAGCTTGCCGGAGCAAAACTTGTCGGGAGCGTCTGCTTCAACGGAACAAACCAAGAGGTTCGCCGGAGCAGACTGCTCCTCAGCACTCTTGGCATCGATCTTGGGGACCTTCTTGGCAGCGGCTTCGGGAAGCTCTGCCGGAAAGTAGTCACCAGAAACCAACTTCCTCTTCTTATTCTGTCCATTTGATGGTGTTACGGATGGTTGAGTCAGCTGGAGCACAAAAATCCCTGGTTCCACAGGTAACTTTAGTGCTGCGCACTTTGACAGGCTGTCAGCAATATCGTTCTGAGCTCGCGGAACATGCTCCATTTGCAGGCCGTCAAAGTGTTCTTCTAGCTTTCTCACTTCATCAACATAAGCTTCCATCAATGGACTCTGGTAGTTCTTGTTCACTTGGCGGACGACAAGCTGCGAGTCACCCCTTACAATGAGTTTCTTGATCCCAAGGTCGGCTGCGATTCTGAGGCCGGCAAGCAAACCCTCATACTCTGCAGTATTGTTCGTTGCTTGCTCCTTGGGAAAGTGCATCTGGACTACGTACTTGAGGTGCTCTCCGGTGGGTGTGATAAGCAGCACGCCAGCACCGGCGCCTTGCAGCGAGAAGGCACCATCAAAGTACATTAGCCACTCTTTGCTTGCCTCTTTGACAGGGATGCTCGTCTTTGAAATTTCTTCGTCTGGGGTTGGCGTCCACTCTGCTATGAACTCTGCTAATGCCCTGCTTTGGATCGTTGCAGTGCTCTCAAACTTGAGGCCAAAGCTTGACAGTTCCAATGCCCACTCGACAATCTTGCCTGTTGCTTCTGGATTTTGCAGTATCCTCTTCAGCGGAAAGCGAGTGACAACTATGATCTCTTGTGCTTGGAAGTAATGGCGCAGCTTTCTCGAGGCCATGAGGAGGCCGAAAAGCAACTTCTGCACTCCAGAGTACCTTGATCTGGCTCCCTGCAGAAGGGAACTGACAAAGTAAACTGGGCGCTGCACCATTTTCTTCTGCATCTCGTTGTGTGTCTGCGCAGATCCATCTTTGTCGGGACAAGAGCTTGCCCGACCAGAGCTTGTCGGCGAAGCCCCCTGCTTGTCGCTGGATGGAACTGCCGTGGTTGCTGGCTCATCATCTGCCTCCCTCTCCGCCACTAACGCAACACTAACCACTTGGTTGGTTGCCGCTATATACAGCAGCAACTTCTCTTGCGGCTTAGGTGCGACAAGCGTTGGAGTGGAGGACAGGTATCTCTTCAAGTCCTGCAGCGCAGCCTCCGCTTCCGGAGTCCATTTCATTGGACCTGCCTTTTTCAAAATTTTGAAAAACGGCAGGGCGCGCTCAGCAGATCTGGAGATAAACCTGCTGAGAGCAGCCACGCAACCGGCAAGCCTTCGTACATCCTTGACGTGCTTTGGTGCTTCGATTTGCTCAATGGCCTTGATCTTGTCGGGGTTGACTTCAATTCCCCGCTGAGACACAAAGAACCCGAGAAGCTTGCCGGAAGGGACTCCAAACACGCACTTCTCGGGGTTGAGCTTGAGGTTGATCTTGCGCAGATTTGCAAAAGTTTCTTCTAAATCTTGGATCAGGGTAGCCTTGTCCTTGCTCTTGACCACTATATCATCCATGTAGGCTTCCACATTTCTGTGTATCTGTGGCTCAAAAGCGACATGGACTACCCTTGCAAATGTTGAACCAGCATTCTTCAACCCAAAGGGCATCCGTACAAAACAGTATGTGCCGCAAGGGGTGATAAATGCGGTTTTTTCCTCATCCTCTTCTGCCATGAAGATTTGATGGTATCCTGAATATGCATCAAGAAATGAAAGCAAATCACATCCAGCTGTGGAGTCAACAATCTGGTCAATGCGCGGCAAGGGAAATGGATCTTTGGGACAAGCTTTATTGACATCAGTGAAGTCAATACAAAGTCTCCATTTTCCGTTAGCCTTGCGCACAACAACAGGATTGGCCAACCACGTGGGATGGAGCACTCCTCTGACAAGGCCTGCTGCTTCCAACTTCTTGATTTCTTCTGCGATGAATTCTTGGCGCTCCACTGCCTGCTTTCTGACTCTCTGCTTGACGGGCCGCGCATGAGGACAGATGGCGAGGTGGTGCTCAATCACTTTCCTGGGAACACCGGGGATATCAGACGGTTGCCACGCAAACACATCGATATTCGCCCGCAGGAAAGCAACGAGCGCGCTTTCCTATTTGGGGTCAAGAGTGGCGCTGATGGTAAAGGTACCACCAGTGCCATCCTCCTTGGCGGACACCTTCTTGGTCTCAGGTGGAGCTGCCATTGCCTTCTTACACTTGCCGGTGGAGCTCGATGGCGCGTCCTCGACGGTAGCGCAGCACTTCGAAGAGGTGCGCTTGCCGGAGTAGGCATCAGAGCTCTTGCCGGACTTGGTCTTCTTCTTCCCTCCGGGAGCTTCAGCGGCAAGTGTGTTGCGATCAGCTGCGGCTGCCGCTTCCCGGTAGATCTTGTCGGCACAGATAAGAGTATCCTTCTTGTCGCCGGGGACAGAGATGACACTTATCGGGCCTGGCATCTTGAGCATGTTGTATGCATAGTGAGAGGCTGCCATAAACCTGGCGAGCACTGGACGGCCAAGGATCCCATTGTAGGGCAATGGAAAATCGGCAACGTCAAATGTGACCTTCTCAGTTCTGAAATTCAGTTCGCTGCCAAATGTGACCGGCAGCGTGATCTTCCCCTTCGGCTTTCTCCTTCCCGGGTTGATTCCTTGGAATGTGCCGGTCTCTTCGAGCTCGCTGTCAGGGATCTGGAGTTTCTGAAGGACCGCGGAGGAGATCAGATTCAAGCCGGCCCCGCCGTCAACTAGCATCTTAGTGACCTTGAGGTTGCGGATTGTTGGTGAAACCAACATCGGCAAACACCCGACCGCAGTTACGCGATCAGGGTGGTCCTCAATATCGAAGATGATAGGCGTGCTGGACCATTTCAGAGGCCTGCTCGACTCGACGGGTGGTTCTGCTGCGTTAACTTCCCGCACCCACTACTTGAGCTGACGGTGCGAGGTATGCGGAGAAGCACCACCGTCAACGCACAGTACCTCTGCGGCTTTCTGGAACTCCTGCTCATCAGCCTCCTCATCATCCATGTCTTCGTCGTCGTCGTCATCTTCATCCTTGTCGCGGCCGCGGGGAGGTCTGTCTCCTTGCCGCTGCTTGGCCTTGCCGCGGCGTCCTCCTCGGCCGGGACGTTTCTTGCTGGATCCACCAGTTCCTTCCTGGGCCTTCTCCTTGTCGCGCCGCTCGTACTCAGCTTTCTGTTGCTCAACAAGCTGTTCGACTTTCTTGCAGTTCTGGAGATCGTGACCCTTGGTGCGGTGAATCTTACGATACTGCTTGCCGGAGCTGTCCTACTTGTCGGCGGCCGCCACAGGCTGGGCCTCCTTGTCGGAGCCACCAGCTTTAGCTTCCTTGGCGCCACCTCCGTTGCCGGTCTGCTCGACAGCTAGCACTTCCTTGCCCTTTTTCCTTCTGTTGTTCCGCCGCTGGCTTTTCCTTGTCGGGGCGGCATCCTCACTGTCGGATCCTCCTGCTCCTGTACTCTCTCCGGGGAGCCTCCTCCCCTCTTCAGCGCGTGCACACTTGTCGGCCAGGGCGTAAAGCTCGCTGACGTCTCTGATCTTACACATCGCCATCTCCTCCCTCATCCTTCGGTTTCGCACGTTCTGATGGAACGCGCTGATGATCGCGGCGGGGTGGACGTCTGGGATGTTGTGCTGTACACGGCTGAATCTCTGAATGTACTTGCGCAGTGGCTCTCCTTCCTTCTGGGCGAGCAGATGAAGATCGCTCTCTTGGCCATGTGGCTTGTGGCCGCCTGTAAAGGCGCCGACAAACTGATGGCATAAATCTGCCCAAGAGGAGATGGAATTGTCCGGCAAGTGCATGAGCCAGGACCTGACGTTAGGCTTGAGTACCAGCGGGAAGTAGTTGGCAAGGATCTTGTCATCTCGTCCCCCGGCAGCTTGTACCGCAATGGTGTAGATGCTGAGGAACTCTGACGGATGCGTCTTGCCGTCGTACTTCTCTGGTACGTCTGGTTTGAAATTCTTTGTGCTGGGCCACTGGACTTGCCGCAGCTCACGGGTGAACGCAGGGCAACCTACCGCGTACGGCAGATCGCCTGGTTCCCCTGGCGCATGCATGTCAACAGAGGGCCCAGCGCGCTTGTCGGATTGACGTCGCGCTTCTCTTCGGTGCTCGATGCGGGTTCGAGCGTCTTCTTGTTGTCGTTCATGGAGAACTTGGCGCTGGTCGCGACGAGCTCGCGGGTCCGACGACGCGGTGGAGCCGCTGCCGGGGTGGACGGCGAGTCGGCGATTTTGGCCTTCGTAGTGGAGAGTGCATGGAAGTCGCACCTCCCCCGGTCTTGTTGCCATCGGCTCGCGTCCGGCTGTCCTGCCGCGGCAGCGAGGTGCTTGGTTGCCGCGCAGTGTCGCCGTTGGCGAAGCCGATGAGGCTCTGGATAGTGGCCCTCCATTCGTCGGTATTGTCCGCCGTCGGAGGATAGTCTAGGAGCAGTTGAGCTCGCGCCAAGGTTTCTGCTGGAGTGGTGGGCGGCGAAGGTGAACGGTGCGAGGAGTGGGGCGTGCTCGGACTCCTAACCACGTTAGAAGGAGCAGTGCCCCGTCCAGGCGATCGTACTTCGCTCGAGCCAACATGTTGACGTGCATGTTGGTCTCGAGCGCCACGAGAACCACCAGCTTGATCTTGGCCCAGCGGACGTATGGCGCTGCGAACGCCAAGACGCTGCTGGTCCCGCGCCTCCTGAGAGGGGTGCGGCGCGCGCATGGACGCCGAGGTCTGTGCCGCCTTGTCCTTGGACTTGGCCGCACTGAGGGCTCCCTCGTCGACGCTCATTCTTCCGCCGGCGTCCACTCCACCACCCGTTTGCTCCGGAGGCGGTGAAAGCGACGCAGACGGAACAGCTGCCTCCGAATCCTTCTTCTTCGGTGGCATGTCGATCAAGACGATGAAGATTTAGCTCGCGTGCACGCCGGATCGGGTTCGCACAATCTCGACGCCCCCTACCTGGTGATGGGGTTGTGTACCTAGGGTGGGATCATGGACCTGATCCAAGTAACTTACCCTAGGACATCCTTAGAAGAGGTCGCCTTCCAGTCGACCAACGAGGATTCACTCGACTGGTCTGAAGGACTCGACCACGAAGACTCACTCGACCACCAGGAGGTCAAGAGGCACTCTGCGCTGCAACGGCCTGTAATCAAGTAGACTTTATGATAGTAAAGGCACTTTATGTGGGGCGTTACCAGTAACGCCCCAGACTTAACTCACCTTAAACCCTCTCCTGCGTGGGCTGGCTAGGGTCCTGGCGCACTCTATATAAGCCACCCTCCTCCACAGGCAGAGGGGTTCGGCACCTTGTAATTCATACATTCATAATCCACTCGACCGCCTCCGGGCTCCGAGACGTAGGGCTGTTACTTCTTCCGAGAAGGGCCTGAACTCGTACATCCTTTGTGCTTACAACCTCTCCATAGCTAGGACCTTGCCTCTCCATACCTACCCCCCACTCTACTGTCAGGCTTAGAACCACGACAGTTGGCGCCCACCGTGGGGCCGGTGTTTTAGCGATTTTGTGGAGAAGTTGCGATTCTTCCGAGTACTCTCATCATGGTGTCTGCTGGAGTTTTGGTCAAGGGTCAAGAGATCCGTCTCGGCACCCTCACCTTCATCGCCGACGACTCCGCATGGCTCCAGGAGGCTCCACTCGACGTAGACCCGCTCCCCGTCCGCGGTGCGACGCATTTTCGCGCATGTGTCCGCGGCGTTCTGCTGCGGCAACCGTCGACCCAGTATCGGCCGGCTCCTCCATTGTCCACCCTCCCGGTCTCCCGCCAGCGCAAGCGCTCAGGCCGTTCGAGGCTTCAGCGATGGGTGAGTCACGCGGTGGCTCGCCAATCGGCCACTACACAAGTTGCGGCAATCGAGCCCAACGAATCTCTCTACGGCTTGTTCGATCAGTCGACTGGCTCCGGAGAGACTGCATCCGAGTGCGGAAGCAGTGATCCAGCGGCGGAAATCTTGATGGTCGACGGGCCCCACGGCCCTCCTGGCTTCGCCCGTGGTGGTGGAGCAGGTGACGGCGGCGACCCTGCACGAGACTACGAAGAGTACCAGCCCGAGCCACTCGACTCTCTGCAAAGAGAAGAGCTTCGCCGCAGGAACGAGGATCCCCTGCGTATTCCCATCGCAGGAGAAACCCCCGAGGCTCGTGCCTTGGAGGAGGCGCGTCTGGCCAATTTGGCCGAGCGCACTCGACTGGAGAACCTTCAGCGAGCACTCGACGAGCGCGCGCGGCAACGAGTTCCCGACACCAGTCGACGTCAATTCTTCCCGCGGACTCAGGTATATCGAACCCCAATTCAGAATTTAGCAGCTGCGACCCGTATAGCAGAGTCCATTCAGCCTTCGCAGTCGGAAGCTGGCAGAGGTTTGCTGCAAATCAGGGATCTGCTCCGGGCAGCAGGAGATCAGAATTCAGCCGTGTCTTAGTCGCGCAACAGAATTCACAGTCGATCTGTCACTGTGAATACGGTTCAGTCGGCTCACAGCCCCAGATCGCCTCCGCGGCGCGAAGGGCGTGAGAATTGGCGAGATCAATATGGCGACAGACTCGACCGAGATGATAGGCGTCGAGTGCCCTATTCCCCTCCGAGGGGTGGGTCTTACGCTCCTCAGCAGCCAGATGATAGGCGTCAGTACAGTACAGGGCGTAGGGTTCCAGTTGACCCCAGAGAGCCAGGCTTCGACGCGCGATCCATTATCGTGCAAGGTTTGGTCGACCGGAACAGAGCCCATCGAGGCGCACTCGACAGAGGTGTACCCACGAGCAGTCGAGTACATGTTTCTGGTCCTGAATGTTTCAGCAGAGCTATCAGAGCCGCAGTTATCCCCCCCAATTTCAGGTTGGCAACAGGAGTCAGCAAGTTCACTGGTGAGTCTAAGCCTGAAACTTGGCTTGAAGACTACCGAGTGGCAGTTCAGATCGGTGGTGGGAACGACGAGGTGGCCATGAAGCATTTGCCCCTCATGTTGGAAGGTTCTGCCAGGGCATGGTTGACTCAATTACCTCCTAGCAGCATTTACACTTGGGAAGAT
This sequence comes from Triticum dicoccoides, assembly GCF_002162155.2. Lineage (NCBI taxonomy): Eukaryota > Viridiplantae > Streptophyta > Magnoliopsida > Poales > Poaceae > Triticum > Triticum dicoccoides. The sequence continues at coordinate 41,734,204 of NC_041390.1, read as the reverse complement.
CTGTCCCGAGTGTTCGTCAGAACGTTTGAAGGGACTTGCAAGCGACCAGCGGGATTGACAGAGTTGCAAGTCTGCGTGCAGAAAACTAATGAGATTCTCAGAGAGTATATTCAGAGGTGGATCACTTTGCACCACACTGTGGAAAATGTCTCTGATCATCAGGCAGTATGCGCCTTCAAAGACGGCGTCAAGAACAGAGAACTGAGTTTGAAATTTGGTCGAACCGGTGACATGACCTTGAGTCGGATGATGGAGATTGCTACCAAGTACGCCAACGGCGAAGAAGAAGACCGACTCCGAAGCGGCAAGCACAAGCCGAGTCAGTCGGAAAAAGGAAACACCAGTCGGAAACAGAAGCGGAAGGCTGAACCGGCAGCTCCTGGAGAGGCTCTGGCCGTGACTCAAGGAAAGTTTAAGGGGAAACCAAAAGGATCCTGGAACCCCAAGAAGGTAAAGGATAAAGAAGGGAACGACGTGATGGATATGCCGTGTCACATTCACACGAAGAAAGATGAAGAGGGGAATATCATTTACCCAAAGCACACCACTCGCCAATGTCGACTCCTGATCCAGCAGTTTCAGGGAAAACAGTCTAAGGACAAGGAGAAGGAGTCGGACAAGGCCGAAGACAAAGAAGACAGTGAGGGAGGATATCCGCATATCAACTCCACTCTGATGATCTTTGCAGATGTGGAAAGCAGAAGTCGACTGAAAGTGATTAACCGAGAGGTGAACATGGTTGCCCCAGCAAAGGCAAATTATCTGAAGTGGTCTCAAACACCCATCACATTCGACCAATCTGATCACCCGACTCATATTGCCACCCCCGGGAGGCAAGCTTTGGTGGTCGATCCAGTTGTCGAAGGCACTCGACTGACAAAGGTGCTGATGGATGGTGGAAGTGGGCTGAACTTATTGTATGCAGACACATTGAAAGGTATGGGCATTCCGATGTCCCGACTGAGCACTAGTAACATGAGCTTCCATGGAGTTATACCAGGGAAGAAGGCCGAGTCACTCGGCCAGATAGCTTTGGACGTAGTGTTTGGTGATTCGAAGCATTTTCGCAAAGAAAAGTTGACGTTTGAGGTCGTGGATTTTCAAAGTGCATATCATGCCATTTTGGGGAGACCAGCCTATGCACGGTTCATGGCTCGACCATGCTACGTGTACCTCAAATTGAAGATGCCCGGTCCCAAAGGTGTGATCACTGTCACCGGCGATAGGAAAAAGGCAGAGGAGTGCTTTCAGAAGGGCTCCAAGATTGCCGATTCCCAAGTGACAGCGGTCGAGTTCGAAGAATACAAGCAAAACGCAGATCCGAGTGACTTGCTGCGATCCAAGAAGCCCGCCACAGAGTCTGCATTCCAGTCGTCCGGTGAGACGAAGCCTGTTCACATTCACCCGACCGACCCCGAAGCAGCTCCGACCCGCATCTCCACAACACTCGACCCAAAATAGGAAGAAGCGCTCATCCAGTTCCTCCGTGAGAACTGGGACATTTTTGCATGGAAGCCCGCTGACATGCCAGGTGTTCCCAGGGGACTGGCTGAGCATCGCCTAAGAGTCGACTCGTCTGCAAAACCAGTCAAAGAGCATCTTCGGCGGTCCGCCGTCCAGAAGAGAAAGGCCATCAGTGAAGAAGTGGCTCGACTGTTGGCGGCAGGATTTATCCGAGAGATATACCACTCTGAGTGGCTCGCTAATGTCGTCATGGTTCCTAAGAAGGACAAGTCGCTCCGAATGTGCATTGATTTCAAGCACATCAACCGGGCCTGCCCGAAAGATCACTTTCCTCTCCCTCGCATAGATCAAATTGTTGACTCGACCGCGGGATGCGAGAGGTTGTCTTTTTTAGATGCTTACTCCGGGTACCACCAGATCCGTCTGTACGGGCCCGATGAGGTAAAAACAGCTTTCATCACTCCATTCGGGTGCTTCTGCTATATCACCATGCCATTCGGCCTCAAGAATGCCGGAGCCACATTTATGCGAATGATTCAGAAGTGTCTACTCACTCAAATCAGTCGGAATGTGGAAGCTTATATGGATGATATTGTTGTCAAGTCACGAAAAGGTTCCGACCTGCTCGCTGACCTCGCCGAAACATTTGCCAACCTCAGAAGGTATGATATCAAGCTCAATCCATCAAAGTGCACATTTGGAGTTCCTGGTGGCAAGTTACTTGGTTTTCTCGTTTCCGAACGGGGAATCGACGCTAACCCAGAGAAGATTGGCACTATTCTCCGAATGAAACGCCCTGTGCGAGTGCACGATGTCCAGAAGCTTACTGGATGCTTGGCCGCATTAAGTCGATTCATCTCACGACTCGGTGAAAAGGCACTGCCTCTTTACCGACTGATGAAGAAGGCTGACAAGTTCGAGTGGACTCCAGAAGCTGATGCAGCGTTTGCCGAGCTAAAAGCTCTGCTCTCCACCCAGCCGGTGCTTGCTGCTCCAATCAGCAAAGAGCCTCTGTTGCTCTACATCGCAGCCACAGGACAAGTCGTCAGTACTGTGCTAACGGTCGAGCGGGAAGAAGAAGGAAAAGCTCTCAAAGTTCAGCGCCCAGTGTATTATTTGTCTGAAGTCTTGACTCCATCCAAGCAGAGATATCCTCATTATCAGAAGCTTATGTATGGAATATACATGACCACAAAGAAGGTTGCTCATTATTTCTCTGACCATTCCATCACAGTCGTCAGCGACGCTCCACTATCAGAGATTTTGCACAACAGAGACGCAACTGGTCGAGTGGCCAAATGGGCGATTGAACTTCTTCCCCTTGATATCAAGTTTGAGGCAAAGAAAGCCATTAAGTCCCAGGCGATAGCAGATTTCCTCGCCGAGTGGATTGAACAACAGCAGCCGACTGAAGTTCACTCGGAGCATTGGACCATGTTTTTCGATGGCTCTAAGATGTTGAATGGTTCCGGTGCTGGGGTTGTCCTGGTTTCCCCCAGAGGAGATAAGCTCAGATATGTGCTCCAGATTCACTTTGATTCCTCCAACAATGAGGCAGAATATGAGGCCCTCCTATATGGGTTGCGCATGGCCATTTCACTCGGCGTCCGTCGCCTAATGGTCTATGGCGACTCGGATTTAGTGGTCAATCAGGTGATGAAAGAGTGGGATGTGAGAAGCCCAGCCATGACTGGATACTGCAGTGCAGTGAGGAAGCTGGAGAAGAAGTTCGAGGGGTTGGAGATCCATCATATACCCCGACTGAAAAATCAAGCAGCTGATGATCTAGCAAAGATAGGTTCCAAGAGAGAAGCCATTCCGAGTGGCGTGTTCTTGGAGCATGTACACACTCCGCCAGTCAAAGAAGATCCTTTCACCGAAGAAACTCCGCAGCCCAAGAGCGCCACAGATCCGACTGAAGTTGAAGTCCCAGCGGTGGTCGACTTGATCATGGAGGTTTTGGTGGTCATTCCCGACTGGACGATTCTGTATGTCGCATATATCTTGAGGAAAGAGCTTCCGGAGGATGAGGAAGAGGCTCGACAGATCGTCCGTCGATCTAAGGCCTTTACCGTAATCAAAGGACAATTATACAGAGAAAGCGCGACTGGAGTCGGTCAGAAGTGCATAACACCAGAAGAAGGTCGACTCATCCTCAATGATATTCACTCGGGGACCTGTGGTCATCATGCGTCCTCTCGGACCATCGTGGCCAAAGCATACCGAGCCGGATTTTACTGGCCCAAGGCGAATGAGATGGCAAAAGAGATAGTAGATAAGTGCGAGGGATGTCAGTTCTACTCGAATATGTCGCACAAGCCTGCGTCAGCTTTGAAGACCATCCCACTCGTCTGGCCTTTTGCAGTTTGGGGGCTGGACATGATCGGTCCTTTGAGAACAGGACGAAGTGGCTTCACGCATGTACTGGTGGCAGTCGACAAGTTCACCAAGTGGATCGAGGCTAAACCAATCAAGAGCCTTGACACCGGTACTGCTGTTAGCTTCATCAGGGAATTAATATTCAGATATGGAGTCCCGCACAGCATCATTACGGATAATGGGTCGAACTTTGACTCAGAGGAATTCAGAGCTTTCTGCGACTCCCAAGGCACACGGGTCGACTACGCATCAGTCGCCCATCCGCAGTCGAATGGACAAGCAGAGCGAGCTAATGGACTGATTCTCAAGGGACTGAAGCCTCGACTGATGCGTGATCTCAAACACGCGGCTGGAGCTTGGGTCGACGAACTTCCATCTGTACTCTGGGGACTGCGGACCACGCCTAATCGGTCGACCGGAAGAACTCCATTCTTCTTGGTCTATGGAGATGAAGCAGTCTTGCCGAGCGATCTTCTCCACAATGCTCCTCGAGTTGAAATCTACAACGAAGCAGAAGCTGAACAAGCGCGGCAGGACGCAGTCGACCTTTTAGAGGAAGAAAGGGAGATGGCTCTGATCCGATCGACCATCTACCAACAAGTTCTGCGCCGTTTCCACGCCCGAAATGTGAGAGGTCGAGCCTTCCAGGAAGGGGATTTGGTTCTCCGAGTGGATCAGCACAAACCACACAAGCTTGCTCCTTCTTGGGAAGGCCCCTTCATCGTCACCAAGGTTCTCCACAACGGGGCGTACCGTCTCTACAACGTCGAGCATAATATCGACGAGCCCCGAGCTTGGAACGCGGAACTACTCCGCCCATTTTACACTTAAGTTTTATCACTCGGATGAGTTGCAATAAAGTACTTTCGTAGTTCATGGACCTCAAAATAATAGTGTCATAGTTCCTCCACAATATCTGTCACTTTTTATTTTTATTTTTCCAATAAAATTCCCCTCAGTGGGTGACTTAGTTGCGAATCCGTTTCGCCTAAGTTTGTAAAAATCCTACCGAGTGGTGAGCCAGACTCCCACTCAGAGGCTTAGCTGCGAATCCGTTTCGCCTAAGTTATCAAAATCCTACCGAGTGGTAAGCCAGCCTTCCACTCGGAGGCTTAGCTGCAGCCTCGTGCTCGCCTAAGTTGTGAAAATCCTACCGAGTGAAGAGCAATCCTCTCACTCGGAGGCTTAGCTGCCGCCTCGTGCTCGCCTAAGTTATCAAAATCCTACCGAGTGGTAAGCCAGCCTTCCACTCGGAGGCTTAGCTGCAGCCTCGTGCTCGCCTA
>NC_041390.1:41705136-41728148 GCF_002162155.2 Triticum dicoccoides | reverse complement strand
AAAATCCTACCGAGTGAAGAGCAACCCTCTCACTCGGGGGCTTAGCTGCAGCCCTGTGCTCGCCTAAGTTACAAAAATCCTACCGAGTGAAGAGCAACCCTCTCACTCGGGGGCTTAGCTGCAGTCCAAGCGCTCGCCTAAGGTATAAAAACCCTGCCAAGTGGAGAGCAACCCTCTCATTCGGAGGGCTTAGCTGCAGCCCAGTGCTCGTCTAAGTGGACTAAAGAATAAGTCGATTGCAGCACAGGCACCTTGCTTTGAACCTGCAAAAGACATTCCGAGCCGAAGGCAATCGTATTCAAGCACCAAATCCAAGTTTGAATCGACATCTAAAGGAACCGAAAGTGCTCAGGCGTCAAGCCTGTTAAGGTTTGTCGGTTACAATTTCACTCGGCATACCGAGGCAAATTTAAAACGTCGAGCCAGAAGAAGTTTTTTACCCCTTCTGTGGAGGGCTGGAAGGTGCAACAAATTCATCAAGGTCAATCCCGTCGGCGATCCGAGTGGCAGCTGCAAGGAAAGTTTCCATAAAGGATCTGAAGTCGTGCTTCTTGGTATTGGCCACCCGAAGGGCCGCCAGCTTCTCTTCTCGTGCATCTTTGCAGTGGACTCGGGCCAGACACAGAGCGACATCTGCACCACACCGAGCCGAGGACTTCTTCCACTCCTGCACTCGACCAGGGATCGTGTTCAAGCGGGCCATCAGCGACTCAAGGTCATTCTGAAGTGTCTCCTCAGGACAGAGCGTCGAGTCGATGCGAGATGTGGCGGCCTTCAGCCTTGCGAGATAGTCCACGACAGCTGCAACACGAGACTCCAGTCGGAAAACATCCATGGCAACTTCGTCGTTCACCGGAGAATTGACGGGGTCAAGGTTTGGCTCCAGTCGGCTGGTTTCTTCTTCAAAGTTTTGACAAAATTCTGCAAGGGTGATCACTAAGTCAAGGAGATAGTCGAATGGAAAAAGCCACAATTGGAAATATTTGCCAAACATGGAGGTCTACCTTCAAGCATAAGGAACAACTTCTTGGCAAGGCCACTCAGGAAGGCCTCCAGTTCAGTTTTCTTCTCAGTCAATTTGCTGACTTGGTCGGTCAGGGCAGCTTTGTCAGTTTTCAGTCGACTGACCTCCTTGTTGGCAATCCCAAGAGCAGCTTTCAGATTGGTATTGTCTTGTTCGAGCTTGGTGACTGAAGCTAACTTCTCGTCAGCAAGCTTGATCTTCTCAGCTAGCTCAAGGTCTTTCTTCTGCTGGGCCTCCCTTACCTTACCTGCAAGTTACAGCAAGATCAGATGCTGAAACAAGCAAGGGGAAAAGCAGTCGTCAGGGTCTCACCAAACATACCTTCGGTCTCCTCCTTTGCCTTTGCCAGCTTCTCCTGAACCAGCTTCAAGCTCAGCTCGACTTGAGTATGTTTTTGTTCCAGCTCTGAGTAGCGAGCCACAAGATCACAGGAGTTCTGTGAAGAACCAATCGACTAAATGTCAAATATAATTCACTTCCGAGTGAAAAAGGGGATAAACACACGTTTCTAAGACTACAGCCAAATACAAGCATTCGACCGTAGTCTCGGGGACTACACCCAGTGGGTGCACTCAGCGTGCCCCCACTAATCCTGTTGAAGACAAAGTCGATCAGTCGACCTCAAAAAAAAAGAGAGATGCATTCTCTAAGACTGTGATCAACTGCAAGCAGTCGACCACAGTCTCGGGGACTACACCCAGTGGGTGCACTCAGCGTGCCCCCACCGGTTTGTGAAATCCAGTCGACATAGTCGACTGAAAGAAAAATTGACGTCATAAAGCCTAAAGCCGACTGCCAGCAGTCGACCTTAGCCTTGGGGACTACACCCAGTGGGTGCACTCAGCGTGCCCCCACCGGTTTGTGAAGTCCAGTCGACCAGTCGACTGACAGAAAGATTGACATCATAAAGCCTAAGGCCGACTGCCAGCAGTCGGCCTTAGCCTTGGGGACTACACCCAGCGGGTGCACTCAGCGTGCCCCCGCTAACACGGAGTTTATTCGACACACCCAGTGGGTGACTAATATAAATCCCGGAAAAGAAAAGTTTTTGGTAGCATATCCAACAGAACAAACAGCGGTCGACTGACCTGGACATTGCTTTGGAGGGCAGAACTGGCGTCATAAGCTGCCTGGCTCGCGTCCCGGATGGTTTTCAGCTGCTCCATCATGAGTCCCGCTTGGCGTATTGCCTCCTTCGCTGCGCCAGCTTGGTCCTCTGGGACGTGGTGCGTCGTAAAGAGGGAGGGCTGCCGAGCACTCGTCAGTGGATTTGCGAAGGACACCGTGTGTCGAGTGGTGTTCCCTTCCTCCACAGTCAGAATCTCAGGCGCCGTCACATCCTGAGGTACCTTACTGGCGGACGCTTTCCGACTCCTCCTGCGTGTCAGTGGTTCTTCATCCTCGTCGTCGTCAGGGAGATTGATAACAGTGTTGGGTGGAGCTGCGGAGAAGGATCAGGATCAGAGATCGCGTGTCGGTCGACTAAGAACGGTGTTAAGAACACAGTACCTGGACTCGAAGTTGCTGCATCCTCCATCTCGTGGTCATCAGCCTGGGCCGAGGTCTCAGAAGTAGCAGCACTGCAACTCCAAAGGATCAGTCGACTAACTTCAGTGTCGACCAGAGATAAAGTTCGCACAGAATAAGAAAATATGAGCAGCACAATTACCCTGATATGGTGGGGATGGACACCTTCATCTTCGGCAGGAGCTTGGTCGGCTTTGGCGGAGCCCCCTAGGCTGCTTCGGCGCCTTTTCAGTCGGCGCTGGAGAAGTGGTCCTAGGGCGCTTGGTCGACTGCGTCGCAACCCCCTTGCCACGTTCAGTCGAAAGGTCGTGGACGAGCTTCGACCGCCTTTCCGAGCGCGGTGGCACGACCTCCTCCTCTTCCTCCTCGTCTTCGGCATCATCATCATCGCCGTCGTCATCATCATCGTCGTCGTCGTCCCCTGCAACGTCCGAGTCCCATTCCTCCTCGTCCTGGCTCTCGCCCCCACTCGCCTCACCCTCCTCAGTCGGAGTTTGTGCCCCATTGGGCATCGAGTACAGCTCGGTGAGGGCCTAGCAGATATCAAGACAATGATCAGTCGACCAGTCGGCAGAGTAAACAGAGATGAATGCGACAAGAATGCAGTGGAGAGCAGGGCAAGTGTACCTTATTTGGATCACTGTTGTGGTCGAGTGGAGGAATCCTTCTGGCTCCGCGTGGGTTGTCCTTGTTTCCGGTGACGGCTACCATCCATCTTTCCAGAGTGACATCGTCGACTGCTTCTGGATGGACTCTAGTCTCGTCTTCGGTCCCACAGTACAACCACATGCAGTGGCTCCGGAACTGGAGAGGCTGGATGCGACGCCTGAGGAAAACCTCCAGGAGGTCCATGCCCGTCACTCCCTCCCGAACCAACTGCACCACGCGCTCCATCAACATCCTCACGTCAGCTTTCTCCTCCGGAATCATCTTCAGAGGGGAAGGCTTGCTCACTCGGTCCATGGTGAACGGAGGGAGTCCACTCGACTGCCCTGGCGTCGACTGGACCTGGCAGTAGAACCAAGTCGACTGCCAGCCTCTAACGGACTCGGGAAAGGTCATGGGCGGGAAGGTGCTCTTATTCCTCACCTGAATCCCCAGGCCTCCGCACATTTGGACGACTCGGGTTCTCTCATCACCTGGGCTCGCCTTCTTCACGGTCTGAGATCGACACGTGAATATATGTTTGAACAAACCCCAGTGCGGTCGACAGCCCAAGAAACCCTCACACATGGACACGAACGCGGCAAGATAGGCAATGGAGTTTGGGGTAAAGTGGTGGAGCTGCGCTCCGAAGAAGTTCAAAAAGCCACGAAAGAAAACACTCGGTGGCAAGGAAAACCCGCGATCAACATGGGTGGCCAAAAGCACACACTCACCCTCTTCTGGCTGGGGCTGCCACTCCTTCCCCGGAAGCCTCGCAGCTCCGTGGGGGATCAAGCCCTCGTTGGCCATGTCGAGGAGGTCATTCTCCGTGATGGTCGACTGGATCCAGTCTCCTTGGACCCAGCCCTTCGGCAGGCGGGATCTGGACGAGGACCCTCCGCGGCTGGTGGACCTTCCTTTCGCCTTCTCCGATGCCGACGCCTTCTTTGCGCGCTCCAGCGCCGCCGTCTTCTCCTTGTCCATGGTCGCCGGCGAGATGCGCAAAGGGAAGTGGTGCGGGGGCGAGAGCGAGCACGCTGAGCAGGGAGGAAGGAAACAGAGAGAGGGGAAGAATGCTAAGGCGCAGCACAGAAATCCTCGCCGGGCACATTTATGAGGTCCCTTCCGAGTGGATGACAGGCGGGCCCGGGCGATCTAATCATATCTGGAACAGTTATGCAGGCGGGATACGTGGCGAAAAAGGCGGCGCGGAGATCGAGGCGTCCATGCCCCGTCCCATCCGAGCGCCGCGGTCCGCCCCGCTTCGCGCGCGCCCCAAAATTTCGCATCCCGCGGAATCCGCGAGCAACAAATCAGTCTGTCAGGCGCGGTGTTTCCGGCGATCCGTCGCTCGGAGATCGTCGAAGCCTGAAAGATCACTCGACGCAAAAACAGAATGGATCAAGTTGACTGAAGGCAATTTGTTCCCTGTCGACAAAGGGATTCTTTGGTCCAGAACAGCGCACAACCGGAGCGCAAAGGTTAATCGGAAACGACATCAACTCCTTCTTCACTCGAAGCCTCGATCCATTCGGGGGCTAATGATGGGGTTGTGTACCTAGGGTGGGATCATGGACCTGATCCAAGTAACTTACCCTAGGACATCCTTAGAAGAGGTCGCCTTCCAGTCGACCAACGAGGATTCACTCGACTGGTCTGAAGGACTCGACCACGAAGACTCACTCGACCACCAGGAGGTCAAGAGGCACTCTGCGCTGCAACGGCCTGTAATCAAGTAGACTTTATGATAGTAAAGGCACTTTATGTGGGGCGTTACCAGTAACGCCCCAGACTTAACTCACCTTAAACCCTCTCCTGCGTGGGCTGGCTAGGGTCCTGGCGCACTCTATATAAGCCACCCTCCTCCACAGGCAGAGGGGTTCGGCACCTTGTAATTCATACATTCATAATCCACTCGACCGCCTCCGGGCTCCGAGACGTAGGGCTGTTACTTCTTCCGAGAAGGGCCTGAACTCGTACATCCTTTGTGCTTACAACCTCTCCATAGCTAGGACCTTGCCTCTCCATACCTACCCCCCACTCTACTGTCAGGCTTAGAACCACGACACCTGGCGCGCCAAAGATGTCGGGGAAGCTGATCCACCAACACCTATGGGGACCGGGCCCCTTTCGGTTCGGAGGGGGGCGGAGGCCGCACAAAGAGCGGATCGAGGCGGGACACGCGAGCAGTTTTACCCAGCTTCGGGCCGCACGGATGCGTAAAACTCTACTGCTGCTTGTTGGATTGTATTGAATCCTTGCTCAGGAGAGATGGACGCTATCAGACTGAGCGTGGGAGTGTTTCTGGTGTTTCGAATGAGCCGAACTCCCTCTACGTTGCGCTTGGGCCTCCTTTTATACTTTCAAGGGGTCACCGACAGGTGGCAACGTAGACTAGAAGGGTAAAAATGGAAAAGGATGCGGTAGGTGCAGCTACCGCTACTGTGGATACAGTGCACCCTACCTAACTCTGACGGGCAGGGGACAAGGTCATTGAATGCCCGTCTGAGTTGCCTAAACAGTGCAAAAAGTGACCGTTAGGAGCGCCACCGTTTGCCACAATGGTCTTCTCTTCATCTCCGCTTGCCACCGCGCACCCCTAGCTGCGCGGCCTCCTGCCACGTGTGCTTGGGAGAGTCCTAGAGCGACACGTTAGCAGGTGTGCTGGAGCGCGGGCACGAAGTGGGGGTTTCCCGCGGCAAGCTCCTTGCCGCGGTCGTCGTCTTGTCGTGTTTGGGAGCTTGTTGCTTACCGGGCCTTGCCGGGACGCAGGGCGCGTCGCGGTAAGCTTTCTTGAAGTGCCGTGGTTGGCCTTCCCGGCAAGCTCCTCTTGCCGGGGCCTTGTCTCTTCCCGGTAAGATCCTCTTGCTGGGGCCTGGGTTGGCCTTCCCGGCAAGCTCCTCTTGCCGGGGCCTTGGTTGGCCTTCCCGGCAAGCTCCTCTTGCCGGGGCCTTGGTTTGAGTACTTTGTTCTTGAATGGTCTTCAAGGGAACCACGGAGGGTCTTGGCGGTCACCCGGCAAGCCTTGCCGCGCGGCGCTGCAACTGCCCGTGCACAAGTTCGGAATATTAGGGTACCCCTACTCTAGTACACCGACACCTGAGGAATCGGCGACGTCCAGAAGCCCCAGTAATCCCAGGCGCGGGAGGTCGATCAACCTCTGCAAATAAGTTAGAACTGATGAATACTTCCATATAGATGTAGCGAAAATTTGTTCGGAAAGAACGATACTACTCCTGTTTGCCTACCTGAGGGTCGCCCTGAAAATATGTACTCCTACAAGATGGTCTTTGGAGCGGCGGTCCGCCGGCGATTCCCACGCTCGCGGCTCCTTTGGCGGCGGCCGGAAGGTGATTCATTGTGAATCCTACACTATACACTACTAGTAAGGGTGCACACACGTATTATCATGTGAACACAATCAACATTCATCCTAGGAAAAAATATATCAATAATATGAACAAAATAGAAAGATGCTCCAACATAAGAGAGGCAATAAAGATGTTTAACAATGTTGTAACACAAAAAGTTTACTCGGACTAAAACTATAGTGAACATATTGACAACCATGGTATTCAAGTTTTTTCCTATCAAATAGGTAATGCTATGAATCAATTTCTTTTAGTAATTACACACACGGGAAATTGACAAATAATACTGGAAACATTTTCCGAGTCGAGTGCACCATTCATCATAATCAAAAGATACTATGTATAACATTAACTCATTTAGTTTTCTAGATGACCAGATTAAATTGTAAGCATTACGTGGTTCTTATTTCAGTGAAAAGGAATTTTGTTGAATAATAAACGTAACTGGTATAAAAGAACTACAATATGGGTTGCATAAATATTGTTCTAGAAGATAAGAATAAAATACGTGCAATAACTCACTAAAAATCTTCTCTGTTTTTGCTATTTTTGGCATACCAGCTATTTTAGTAACAGAGTAATAATGGGACATGGTGCGACTCAACTCACGTGAGCTAGATTGACACACTTTTGCTGCAGCCAGAGATGATCTCCAAAGCAATGGGTGGGATAAAATTCATGACAACATCCTGCAATCAGGGAAAATAAATCCTTAACCATGGAAGCTGATTAATAATGTAGACAAAAGAAAAATAGTTTCATGATACTACCTTTTTTGCGTGATACCACCTTTTTTAAAAAGGAAAAAGATCATTGTAAGTATTCTTGCTCCATGGTCATAATGGGATATGAAAAGATTGTTTATGGTTAACTTACATGTCAACATGAGGCCAAATGTAATGTTGATTATACTTGGTTATAAATAAAAAGAATCTTAACTGCAATAGGTCCGTGTTGATTTGTGCACATTGCACCATAACAACGTGTGGAACAGAAAGTTAGACTGACCTTGTAAAGGATGAAGCCGAATGTGCATGCATATTCGTGTCGAACACTTCATTTCTATATAGCTCAGGTGCAGTGTAGTAAGCCCGCAAAGAAAAAAAAAACTAAATTACAGAAGAATATATTTAAGCTTGTCAGCCAAGGATTATTATCTGCATATTTCTTATTTTGATCATGTTAGTAAAATTGGGCTTACTGAAACTGTCGACAAGGACCTTGTGGTTCTACTAGTTTCACCTTTTCGGAGGCGATCTTGGACAACCTCGCGAGGCAGAATCACCCGACCTTCATTAGGATTTCATTATCACCAAAAAGATATTTATGACAGCTTACCAAGATTAAAATAGTAAAATAGTCAGATATGCAAGTAGTATTTATGATTCCTAGAGAATGCAACAAGAGATCGGAGAAGACCAAGTCGCTCCATTTCCTCTTCTTGCTTTGGCTTTAGGTCGGAGTGGATGATGGGGTATAGCTTGGGCTTCTATCTCCTGTTCGGAGGGATTCATGCTGGTTTCAATAAGCATAGGGGTGTCTTTTATTGAAACTCCTCTGATAATAAGCGCAAATATAGAATGTCAAGTGGGATTTGATCTGCAGGCCTAAGAGCATGGAGGGTTTAGGAATCCTTAATACTCTGGTTATGAACAAATGCCTCATGATTAAATGGTGGTGGAAGATTATGTTCCTCGAGGAGCGCCCCATATGGCTTTCCCTCCTCAAAGCCAAGTACTTCCCCTCCTCGAGTCCTATGTTCGCCTCTTCTTCGGGTGGCTCTCAGTTTTGGCCTCAGCTTGTTAAAGTTCAGCCTATTTTTCAATCCCTAGTTAAATTTGTAGTTCGGAATGGTAAGTCTACTCGTTTTTGGTTAGATTGGTGGGTAGGAGACTCTACTCTAGCGGTGGCCTACCCGACCCAGTTTTCTTATTGCACTGATCCCGAGATCTCTATCTTCGAGCTCTCGGTTCAGGGTTGGGTTCTTGACTTCCGGCGGCCTCTTTCCCCCGTGGAGTTGGATGACTGGCAACGTCTTACTGCCTGCTTCCCCTTGCTCTCGGAGAAAGATGACTCGGTTAGCTGGCCTCACTCTGCTTCTGGGCGCTTCTCAGTGAAATCAGCCTACTCCAAACTTATCTCAGGTGCCCGTACTGCTAAATACAAAGACATTTGGCCTGCTCGTATTCCTCCTAAGATAAATTTTTTTCTCTAGCAAGCTTCTCGTCGTAAACTTCCTGCGGCTGATCAAATCAAGAAGAGGAACGGGTCGGGTTCTGATAGATGCGCTCTTTGTGGAGCTATTGAAAACACCGAGCATATATTTTTTTCACTGCTCTTTGGCTAAATTTTCTGGAGCTGCATTAGACTTTGGCTTCATGTTAATTGGAATCCCTCCTCTTTTGAGGATCTGCGGCGTTATGTTAACACTTTAGCAGGGCGATCTAAAAGGGTGTTCTGGGTAGGCTGGGTTGCGATCTGTTGGGCGCTCTGGACTACGAGAAACAAGTTCACTATTGAACACACTTTCCCGGCTAACCCTGTCAGTTGCTTATTTAAAGCCAATATCTTTTTGCAGTAGTTGAGATCATTGACTAAGGGAGGGGACCTAGAGGCCTTCGACGACATGCTTTCTATGATGAGATCTACGGCGTCTTCCCTGCTGCGGCTTTCTAGAAGGATGGCTTAGTTTCGGCTTTCTTCCGGAATCTCTGCTGGCATGCGTGCATTATTTGGCTGATTGTCATGTACCTGTACTCTTTAACTATGTTGTGGTTGGAGTGTGTTGTTTGGTTGGTTTCGTTGTAACTCTGCTTGGTGGCTTTATTTATAAAGTCGGGCGTATGCTTTTTCTCTAAAAAAGCTTGTCACATAGGTCATGCCCCTGAACACCCAGATGTTCAAATTCTTGGGAGCATCTACGAATATAATTTCCTGCAACAATTAGACTTTAGTTGCATAGGTAAAAGCAAACTGGTACTGAAAGAGTCATAGTATCATTAGAAGTGGCCATAAAATTCGTAATACTGTACTTTGTAGTGAACTGCTTCTCCGCACTCAGTAGCAGCAGGTGCAGTCGCCAGTCGGCACTCACCAGGCACAAGCAAGCACAGGCCGAAATTGCTCTACACACGATGTGCCCTGGCCGATCTGTGCACGACAAAACAATCAAGCGGCCGCTGCTCCTTTGTGGACCAGATTCCTATCGCTGGATTTGATCGTCGTCTGCAAATCGTTCAAAAGTTGTCGTCCGCATAGCATTGCTCAGCACATGCCGCCCCTCACCCATCACACAAACAGAGCACACGCAACATGCGTGCGTACACGCGGAGCAACAGCACCACACGCGGCAAAGAGGCATCATTCAGAGCATGTGCACCGCTGCCGCTACCACATGGAGAGGCGTATTACCTGATGCACCGCTGCCGCTACCACATGGAGAAGCGTATCACCTGATACTTTCCCCTCGCTGACCCACCATGTTTGTGCCACTCTCAGTTTCAGCTGAGCCTTAGATGCTCCCATGATACTCCCTCCGGTCCTTTTTACTTTGTATATTGGATTTACCGAAAGTCAAACTTTACTAAGTTTGATCAAATTTATATTAGAAATTATTATCATCTATTATATCTAATAAATATAATATAAAAATATATTCCAAGATGAATCTAATGATATTGATGTTGTTACGTGAATGTTTATAATTTTTTATATAAACTTGGTCAAAATTGAATGAGATTGACTTCGAACAAGCCTAATATACAGAGTAAAAAGGACCAGAGGGAGTACGAGCTCCTATGAGCCGTTGGATCTCAGATCCAACGACTTCCGGGAGGCTTTGAACATTTTTGCAAAAAGGACTTTTTGAAGTCTAAAAATTATGAACAAGTATGGCAACCTTCAAACCCTCTTTTTTTTTAGAAAAGGATGATGACCCCCGGCCTCTGCATCTGGGAGATGCATGCGGCCACTTTATTGATTATTCTCGAGGGCCTTACAAAGTGTTACAAACAATATGCCCGAATCCGCCGTCTAGGCAACATATGCCACTACTCCTATCCAAATGATGAAGGGGTGCTAGCTGGGCCACTATCCAGACCACTCACCTAAACCTAACATCAATAACCGGAATCCCCAGCCTAGCCACATACCGGGTCTGGGGCATAAATCGGTCTGACGCACTAACAAGTGTCGTCGCCGCCATCTTCCACTGGTCCGTCTTCAGAGCAGATTGAAGTTCTAACCTTGGCAGGTTCCTCTGCCATCGACGTCACCATGACGCCAAATGACGACCACCACCTACGCTAGTCCATCTCCAAGCAGAAGGAGCGCTACCACAAGATGAAGATCGGCGGTAGAATAGATGAAACGCCGCACACATTGCCGCCGCCAAACACCTCACACGTACCACAAAGCACCCACCGTGCTTTCGGGAACCCCAGACGACGCCTTCAAAACCTTCAAACCCTCTTAGGAGCAAGAAGTTCGTATCATGGGAGCATCTAAGACTTGGTACCACCTGATACTTTCCCGGTCAGCGAGAGCGTGTGGCACCACTCGAGCGAGAAGCCAAGCCGAGAGATATCCTCGCGTGATCGTCGGCGTCATTAGCGAAGCCACCAGCTTGGTTGAGCTAGGCCGCCGCTCACCAGTGCGCCTCGTGCCCCATACACCATCCATGCTGGCCGAGCATGTCGTCGCGATGTGCTAGCTCGCGTGGGCCCTGCTGTCGAACCCCACCCACCGCGTACGCTGTCGACGGTCTCTGGTCGGGCACAGCTGCCATGCGCCTGCGCGGGTGATGCACAGAGCCACGGCCTCGTCCCGCCCGTTGCCAGCCGCGTCGCGCGAGGCACGCCTAGGCCCCGCCCCCACATCCCGCCGCCCGGAGCTCGCCTGCCATCGTCGCCGCCAGGAGCACCGGAAGATTTTGGATGAAGGTTTCGAATGGGAATTGATTAGATTGAGAGGTGAGCGCTAATGAAGGGAGAGAGGTTAACCGATGATAGTTCAGATTGCATGCGTTGCGTGATTGTGGAGTTGCCGATGCGGGATGTGCGGTGTTATCCTCGGTGGAGTACGCTCAGTCATTGGAAATTGCTAAGTCCACATCATAGAATTGTTAGATCAATGATGACTGTTAGATTGAGATTTGTGGACAAATCGTGCGGTGCTGACTGGGTTGTGGGACTAATTGCGAAGTGCACGTAAGAAAGTTCTTGTTTGATTGTTTTTTTTCAACATTGACAAACTTTTTCCATGTTTTCATATTTGAACCAAATTTGATGAACTTTTTTCCGATTCGATGAACTTTATTGATATCTGAACTTTTTTTTTCAAAATCGATGAACTTTTTCTCAAAAATCATAGAAATCAAAATAGTTCACCGAATTTTCAATTTGGGTGAACTTTCTTTAAATACGATGAACTTTTTTTAATTGCATGAACGTTTTTTCAAATTTGATGAACTTTTTTCAGATTCGATGAACTTTCTTCAAATTTGTGAACATATTTTGAAATTTCATGATTTGTTTTTCAATTTGTATGAATCTTTTTTTGAATTGTTTCGAAAATTCATGGTTTTAAAAAGTATCTTGAATTTCTTTTCAAAGTTTACATTTTTTCATATAATTTATATAAGGTATATAATAGTATATCTTAATGCTGTACTAGAAGAAGGTCAAATAGAGCTCCTTCCCGTTATTGTTTGTCAAAGGGAGTTTTGTCTGGTGGTTATTTGCGACTTCGTATTCTCTCTAGCGAAAGGAGTTCGAGTCCCGCTACTCCTAGTTTTTTTAACGTAACAATCTTTTTTATAGCATCGAACTAACTAGTATGGGCCGATTGCAGATACAGCCCAGCTACGAGCGCTGCGGGCGCCAGTTCTCCTAACCGGCGCTGAAAGCGCGGATTAAGAGCTCCCTCGTTACGAAGCACCCGCTCCCAATCGTATCATAGTCGGCCTGCACATACAGCAGTTTATTTTCTTTCACCGGTTTTGTGAAAGTTTCCCTCGGTTTTCTCAGGACGGGTTTTTACTGTCATTTCACTTCTCCCCCTTAAAAGCTTTGCCGTTGTCGTCGTCGTCGTCGTCGTCGTCGTCGTTGTCGTCGTCGTCGTTGTTGTTGTTGTTGTTGTTGTTGTTGTTGTTGTTGTTGTTGTTGTCACCGTCGTCGTCGTCGTCGTCGTCGTCGTTGCATATTATTTGTTTGTTTTAATTTCCATTTACTTTTTTGTATTTATTTTAATTTTTTATTTTTTATATCAAATTGTGCCCTTTTTATGCTCCCAAATGATAAGTGCCACACATGTGAAACAAAGTAATACTACCCTAGCGTTTTTACAACTAAAATTACCATTCGGAAAAAAAATCCAAAAATGTAAAGGCGGAATTGCTTCGTTCCACGCCACACGTGTGGCACTTATCAAGATCCTTTATGTTTTCAATTATGAGACATTTTTTGAAAATTATGAACTTTGTTTAAATTCATGAACTCTTCAAATCCACAAACTTTTTATAACTCGTGATTTTTTTTCTGAATTTGTGGACATTTTCAAATCTGTGAACTTTTCTCAATTGATGAACTTTTTCAAAAATTCACAACCTTTTATTTTTTTTAGTTTTCCCATATTGTTTATTATTATTATTTATGAGTTTTTGTTTTTTCGCAATTTTGTGAATTTGTTCAAGGTCTTATCTTTCAGGGTGAAAATCCAAGGTCTGGCGTTAATTGGTTGTGCCTGGCAATGGCCTTTTTGAAGGCATTGTTTTGAGAGCGTGGACTTTCTTCAGGGTGAAAACTTATTATCTATTATCGGGCGATGACTGCGCTTGTGCACTGTTTCCTTCTTCGAGGCGCCGCTTTTTGAGAATTTGGACTTCAAGTGTTGTCTTGGTGGGGTTTGTACTGCTGCTTCTAGGACTAGATCACTGTAGCGGGACTTTTCTTTCTTAGTTTTTTTGGCTGTGTGCATCCGTAGTGCCACTAGGGTATTGTATTGTTGCAGAGTCTGGGTGTAATTGGTATCTCCGCGATATTAATATATACCCCTTGCCGAAAAAATGCTCACGAACGCATCCGGACGGGCCCTCATATCTTATGCCCGGCAATGACATATCTCAAATCCGGGCTCTCAAATCATGCAAATCCATGCATGTCCATCATACACGTCAATGTCACATGTAAATAACAAATGTTAATAGTCAAATTACATAGTTCATGCATAAAATTTATTTTAAGTGCACAACTCAAACATTAGCTCTTTGGTTTTCATTGTGGATCCACATACACTTCACAAGATTGAAGGAAATATGCCCTAGAGGCAATAATAAAGTTGTTATTTATATTTCCTTATATCATGGTAAATGTTTATTATTCATGCTACAATTGTATTAACCAGAAACTTACTACATGTGTGAATACATAGACAAACAGAGTGTCCCTAGTATGCCTCTACTTGACTAGCTCGTTAATCAAAGATGGTTAAGTTTCCTAGCCATAGACATGTGTTGTCATTTGATGAATGGGATGACATCATTAGAGAATGATGTGATGGACAAGACCCATCCGTTAGCTTAGCACTATGATCGTTTAGTTTATTGCTATTGCTTTCTTCATGACTTATACATGTTCCTATGACTATGAGATTATGCAACTCCCGGATACCGGAGGAACACTTAGTGTGCTATCAAATGTCACAACGTAACTGGGTGATTATAAAAGATGCTCTACAGGTGTCTCCGATGGTGTTTGTTGAGTTGGCATAGATCGAGATTAAGATTTGTCACTCCGAGTATCGGAGAGGTATCTCTGGGCCCTCTCGGTAATGCACATCACTATAAGCCTTGCAAGCAATGTGACTAATGTGTTAGTTGCGGGATGATGCATTACGGAACGAGTAAAGAGACTTGCCGGTAACGAGGTTGAACTAGGTATGATGATACCGACGATCGAATTTCGGGCAAGAAACATACTGATGACAAAGGGAACAACGTATGTTGTTATGCGGTTTGACCGATAAAGATCTTCGTAGAATATGTAGGAGCCAATATGAGCATCCAGGTCCCACTATTGGTTATTGACTGGAGATGTGTCTCGGTCATGTCAACATAGTTCTCGAACCCGTAGGGTCCGCATGCTTAACGTTCGATGACGATTTGTATTATGAGTTGTGTGTTTTTGGTGACCGAAGTTTGTTCGGAGTCCCGGATGAAATCACAAACATGACGAGGAGTCTCGAAACTCGAAATGGTCGAGAGGTAAAGATTCATATATAGGACGATAGTATTTGGACACCGGAAGTGTTTCGAGTGATACCGGTCACCGGAAATGGTTCCGAGCAACCCCCGGCAAAGATATGGGCTTAATGGGCCAAGTAAGGGAACACACCAGCCCACAAGGGGCTGGTGCGCCCCCTATAGGGCCATCCATGTGGGGAGAAAGGAAAAGGAGAGGAGGAAAAGGAAAGTATGAAGTAGGACTCCTACTTCCTTCCCCTCCCACATCCTTCCTTTCCCCTTTGTCCAAATATGGTAAGGAGGGGGGGGGGAATTGGACTAGGGGCCCAAGTAGGATTCCTCCTACTTGGGCGTGCCCTAGGCTCCCTCCCTCCCTCTCCCTCCTTTATATACGTGGGGAGGGCACCCCTAGAACACAAATCAATTGTTCCTAGCCGTGTGCAGCGCCCCCTCCATAGTTACACACCTCGGCCATATCGTCGTAGTGCTTAGGCGAAGCCATGCGCTGGTAACTTCGTCATCACCGTCGCCACGCCATCGTGCCGACGGAACTCTCCCTCGCTCTCAACTGGATCAAGAGCTCGAGGGACATCATCGAGCTGAACATGTGCTGAACACAAAGGTGCCGTACGTTCGGTTCTTGGATTGGTTGGATCGCGAAGACGTTCGACTATATCAACCGCCTTACTAAACGCTTCTGCTTTTGGTCTACGAGGGTACGTGGACACACTCTCCCCGCTCGTTGCTATGCTTCTCCTAGATAGATCTTGCTGATCGTAGGAATTTTTTGAAATACTACGTTCCCCAACAGTGGCATCCGAGCCAGGTCTATGCGTAGATGTTATATGCACGAGTAGAACACAATGAGTTGTGGGCGATAATAGTCATACTGCTTACCAGCAACGCCTTACTTTGATTCGGCGTATTGTTGGATGAAGCGGCCCAGACCGACATTACATGACCGCGTTCATGAGACTGGTTCTACCGGCGTGCTACGCACACAGGTGGCTAGGGGGTGTCAGTTTCTCTAACTTTAGTTGAACCGAGTTTGACTACGCCCGGTCCTTGTTGAAGGTTAAAACTGCACACTTGACAAAAAATCTTTGTGGTTTTTATGCGTAGGTAAGAACTATTCTTGCTAGAAGCCCGTTGCAGCCACGTAAAACTTGCAACAACAAAGTAGAGGACGTCTAACTTGTTTTTGCAGGGCATGTTGTGATGTGATATGGTCAAGACGTGATGAGATACAAATTGTTGTATGAGATGATCATGTTTTGTAAAAGTTATCGGCAACTGGCAGGAGCCTTATGGTTGTTGCTTTATTATATGAAATGCAATCGCCATGTAATTGCTTTAGTTTATCACTAAGCGGTAGCGATAGTCGTAGAAGCAATAGTTGGCGAGACAACAATGATGCTACGATGGAGATCAAGGTGTCAAGCCGGTGACGATGGTGATCATCACGGTGCTTTGGACATGGAAATCAAAGGCACAAGATGATGATGGCCATATCATATCACTTATTTTGATTGCATGTGATGTTTATCCTTTATGCATCTTATTTTGCTTAGTACGACGGTAACATTAATTATAAGATGATCTCTCACTAAATTTCAAGGTATAAGTGTTCTCCTCGAGTATGCACCGTTGCTATAGTTCGTCGTTTCGAGACACCACGTGATGATCGGGTGTGTTAAGCTCTACATTCACATACAACGGGTGCAAGCCAGTTTTGCATACGCAGAATACTGGGGTTAAACTAGACGAGCCTAGCATATGCAGATATCGCCTCGGACCACTGAGACCGGAAGGTCGAGCGTGAATCATATAGTAGATATGATCAACATAGTGATGTTCATCATTGAAAACTACTCCATCTCACGTGATGACCGGACATGGTTTAGTTGATATGGATCACGTGATCATTTAGATGACTAGAGGGATGTATATCTAAGTGGGAGTTCTTAAGTAATATGATTAATTGAACTTTAATTTATCATGAACTTAGTCTTGATAGTATTTGCAAATTATGTTGTAGATCAATAGCTCGCGATGTAGTTCCCCGTTTTATTTTTGATATGTTCCTAGAGAAAACTAAGTTGAAAGATGATAGTAGCAATGATGCGGACTGGGTCCGTGATCTAAGGACTATCCTCATTGCTGCACAGAAGAATTATGTCCTTGATGCACCGCTAGGTGACATACCTATTGCAGGAGCAGATGCAAATGTTATGAACGCTTGACAATGCTCGATATGATGACTACTTGATAGTTTAGTGCACCATGCTTTATGGCTTAGAACCGGGATTTCAGACACCACGGAGCATATGAGATGTTCCAAGAGCTGAAATTGGTATTTCAGATTCATGCCCGTGTTAAGAGGTATGAGACCTCTGACAAGTACTTTTCCTATAAGATGGAGGAGAATAGCTCAGCTAGTAAGCATGTGCTCACAATGTCTGAGTACTATAATCGCTTGAATCAAGTGGGAGTTAATCTTCCAGATAAGATAGTGCTTGACCGAGTTCTCTAGTCACTATCACCAAGTTACTAGAACTTTGTGATGAACTATAATATGCAAGGGATAATGGAAACAATTCCCAAGCTCTTCGCGATGCTGAAATCAGCGAAGGTAGAAATCAAGAAAAAGCATCAAGTGTTGATGGTTGACAAGACCATTAGTTTCAAGTAAAAGGGCAAGGGAAAGAAAGGGAACTTCAAGAATGGAAAGCAAGTTGCCACTCCCATGAAGAAACCCAAACCTAGACCTAAGCCTGAAACTGAGTACTTCTACTGCAAAGGGAATGGTCACTGGAAACGAAAGTAGCCCAAATACTTGGCGGATAAGAAGGATGGCAAAGTGAACAAAAGTATATTTGGTATACATGTTATTGATGTGTAGTTTACTAGTGTTCATAGTAACCCCAGGGTATTTGATACCGGTTCAGTTGCTAAGATTAGTAACTCGAAATAGGAGTTGCAAAATAAACAGAGACTAGTTAAGGACGAGGTGACGATGTGTGTTGGAAATGATTCCAAGGTTGATAAGATCACCATCTCACACTCCTTTTACCTCTGGGATTAGTGTTGAACCTAAAATAAATGTTATTTGGTGTTTGCGTTGAGCATGAATATGATTGGATCATGTTTATTACAAAACGGTTATTCATTTAAGTCAAAGAATAACTATTGTTCTGTTTACATGAATAAAACCGTCTATAGTCATACACTTAATATAAATGATTTATTGAATCTCGATCATAGTGATACACATATTCATAATATTGAAGCCAAAAGATGCAAAGTTAATAATGATAGTGCAACTTATTTGTGGCACTACCGTTTAGGTCATATTGGTGTAAAGCGCATGAAGAAACTCCATGTTGATGGGCTTTTGGAATCATTTGATTATGAATCACTTGATGCTTGCGAACCATGCCTCATGGGCAAAATGACTAAGACTCCATTCTCTGGAACAATGGAGCGAGCAACTGACTTATTGGAAATAATACATACTAATGTATGCAGTTCGACGAGTGTTGAGGCTCGTGGCGGGTATCGTTATTTTCTGACCTTCACAGATGATTTAAGCAGATATGGGTATATCTACTTGATAAAACACAAGTCTGAAACATTTGAAAAGTTCGAAGAATTCCAGAGTAAAGTGGAGAATCATCGTAACAAGAAAATAAAGTTTCTACGTCTTGATCGCAGAGGTGAATATTTGAGTTACGAGTTTGGCCTTCATTTAAAACAATGTGGAATAGTTTCACAAACTCATGCCACCTGGAACACCACAGCATAATGGCATGTCCGAACATCGTAACCATACTTTATTAGATATGGTGCGATCTATGATGTCTCTTACCGAATTACCACTATCGTTTTGGAGTTATGCATTGGAGACAGCTGCATTCACGTTAAATAGGGCACCCTCTAAATCCGTTGAGATGACACAGTATGAACTATGGTTTAGCAAGAAACCTAAGCTGTCATTTCTTAAAGTCTGGGGTTGCGATGCTTATGTCAAAAAGTTTTAGCCTGATGAGCTCAAACCCAAATCGAAGAAGTGTGTCTTCATAGGATACCCAAAAGAAACTGTTGGGTACACCTTCTATCACAGATCCAAAGGCAAGATCTTTGTTTCTAAGAATGGATCCTTTCTAGAGAAGGAGTTTCTCTTGAAAGAAGTGAGTGGGAGGAAAGTAGAACTTGATGAGGTAGTTGTACCTGATGCACTAGGTATGACACCTAGATCGGATATGAACTCCTTCACCCAGACTCCTTCATTTGCTACTTCCGAAGAAGCTATGTACTCCGCTTCACACGTAGATCCCGCCACAACGCTTTGTTTAGAACTGTACCAACTGACAGCTCCACCGTTCAATGTAAACACGTATCTGGTTTGTGATTTAGAATCGCCCGGATCAGTGTCAAAGCTTGCATCGACGTAACCATTTACGACTAGCTCTTTGTCACCTCCATAAACGAGAAACATATCCTTAGTCCTTTTCAGGTATTTCAGGATGTTCTTGACCACTGTCTAGTGATCCACTCCTGGATTACTTTGGTACCTCCCTGCTAAACTTATAGCAAGGCACACATCAGGTCTGGTACACAGCATTGCATACATGATAGAGCCTATGGCTGAAGCATAGGGAACATCTTTCATCTTCTCTCTATCTTCTGCAGTGGTCGGGCATTGAGTCTTACTCAACTTCACACGTTGTAACATAGGCAAGAACCCTTTCTTTGCTTGATCCATTTTGAACTTCTTCAAAACTTTGTCAAGGTATGTGCTTTGTGAAAGTCCAATTAAGCGTCTTGATCTATCTCTATAGATCTTGATGCCCAATATATAAGCAGCTTCACCGAGGTCCTTCATTGAAAAACTCTTATTCAAGTATCCCTTTATGCTATCCAGAAATTCTATATCATTTCCAATCAGCAATATGTCATCCACATATAATATCAGAAATGCTACAAAGCTCCCACTCACTTTCTTGTAAATACAGGCTTCTCCAAAAGTCTGTATAAAACCATATGCTTTGATCACACTATCAAAACGTTTATTCCAACTCCGAGAGGCTTGCACCAGTCCATAAATGGATCGCTGGAGCTTGCACACTTTGTTAGCTCCCTTTGGATCGACAAAACCTTCCGGTTGCATCATATACAACCCTTCTTCCAGAAATCCATTCAGGAATACAGTTTTGACATCCATTTGCCAAATTTCATAATCATAAAATGCAGCAATTGCTAACATGATTCAGATAGACTTAAGCATCGCTACATGTGAGAAAGTATCATCGTAGTCAATCCCTTGAACTTGTCGAAAATCTTTTGCAACAAGTCGAGCTTTATAGACAGTAACATTACCGTCAGCGTCAGTCTTCTTCTTGAAGATCCATTTATTTTCAATGGCTTTCCGATCATCGGGCAAGTCAACCAAAGTCCACACTTTGTTCTCATACATGGATCCCATCTCAGATTTCATGGCCTCAAGCCATTTTGCGGAATCTAGGCTCACCATCGCTTCTTCATAGTTTGTAGGTTCGTCGTGGTCTAGCAACATAACCTCCAGAACAGGATTACCGTACCACTCTGGTGCAGATCTCACTCTGGTTGATCTACAAGGTTCAGTAACAACTTGATCTGAAGTTTCTTGATCATCATCATTAACTTCCTCACTAATTGGTGTAGGTGTCATAGGAACCGGTTTCTGTGATGAACTACTTTCCAATAAGGGAGCAGGTACAGTTACCTCATCAAGTTCTACTTTCCTCCAACTCACTTCTTTCGAGAGAAACTCCTTCTCTAGAAAGGATCCAAATTTAGCAACAAAAGTTTTGCCTTCAGATCTGTGATAGAAGGTGTACCCAACAGTTTCCTTTGGGTACCTATGAAGACACATTTCTCTGATTTGGGTTCGAGCTTATCAGGTTGTAGCTTTTTCACATAAGCATCGCAGCCCCAAACTTTAAGAAACGACAATTTTGGTTTCTTGCCAAACCATAGTTCATAAGGCGTCGTCTCAACGGATTTCGATGGTGCCCTCTTTAACGTGAATGCAGCTGTCTCTAAAGCATAACCCCAAAATGATAGCGGTAAATCAGTAAGAGACATCATAGATCGCACCATATCTAGTAAAGTACGGTTACGACGTTCGGACACACCATTACGTTGTGGTGTTCTGGGTGGTGTGAGTTGCGAAACTATTCCGCATTGTTTCAAATGAAGACCAAACTCGTAACTCAAATATTCTCCTCCACGATCAGATCGTAGAAACTTTATTTTCTTGTTACGATGATTTTCAACTTCACTCTGAAATTATGTGAACTTTTCAAATGTTTCAGACTTATGTTTCATTAAGTAGATATACCCATATCTTCTTAAATCATCTGTGAAGGTGAGAAAATAACGATTCCCGCTGCGAGCCTCAACATTCATCGGACCACATACATCTGTATGTATGATTTCCAACAAATCTGTTCTCGTTCCATAGTTCCGGAGAACGGTGTTTTAGTCATCTTGCCCATGAGGCACGGTTCGCAAGTACTAAGTGATTCATAATCAAGTGGTTCCAGAAGTCCATCCGTATTGAGTTTCTTCATGCGCTTTACACCAATATGACCTAAACGGTAGTGCCACAAATAAGTTGCACTATCATTCTCAACTCTGCATCTTTTGGCTTCAATATTATGAATACGTGTATCACTACTATCGAGATTCAATAAAAATAGACCACTATTCAAGGGTGCATGACCATAAAAGATATTACTCATATAAATAGAACAACTATTATTCTCTGATTTAAATGAATAACCGTCTCGCATCAAACAAGATCCAGATATAATGTTCATGCTCAACGCTGGCACCAAATAACAATTATTCGGGTCTAAAACTAATCACGAAGGTAGATGTAGAGGTAGCATGCCGACCGCGATCACATCGACTTTGGAACCATTTCCCACGCGCATCGTCACCTCGGCCTTAGCTAATCTTCGTGTCGTGGAATTGTCACGACAGATGTCCTAGTGTGAGGACTTAGTCAAGGGGCCAACACATCTATGTGGTAGCTTGAGAGGGGTTGAGTGGAATCGAGAGACGCAACGCAAGACAAGGGTTTAGACAGCTTCGGGCCCTGGGAAAATCATTCGGTAACAACCCTACGTGCTGTTTGAGGCTATCTCTAATTATGATCATGAAGAAGTCACCGTAAACCGGCTCTCCCAGTTAACGCTAACCCTTTAAGATTGTTTCCTCTTTTCTTGTCCCTCTTTGGGGAGCCCTGTCGGTGTCAAAACCGGCGGATCTCGGATAGGGGGTCCCGATCTGTGCGTCTAGGTTGGATGGTAACAGGAGACAAGGGACACGAAGTTTTACCCAGGTTCGGGCCCTCTCGATGGAGGTAAAACCCTACGTCCTGCTTGATTAATATTAATGATATGGGTAGTACAAGAGTAGATCTACCACGAGATCGAGGGGGCTAAACCCTAGAAGCTAGCCTATGGTATGATTGTTGATGTGTATGTTGTCCTACGGACTAAAACCTTCCGGTTTATATAGACACCAGATAGGGTTAGGGTTACATAGAGTCGGTTACAATGGTAGGAGATCTAAATATCCGTATCGCCAAGGTTGCCTTCCACACCAAGGAAAGTCCCTTCCGGACACGGGACGAAGTCTTCAATCTTGTATCTTCATAGTCCAGGAGTCCGGCTGAAGGTATAGTCCGGCCATCCGGACACCCCCTAATCCAGGACTCCCTTAGTAGCCCCTGAACCAGGCTTCAATGACGACGAGTCCGACGCGCAGATTGTCTTTGGCATTGCAAGGCGGGTTCCTCCTCCAAGTACTTCATAGAAGATTTTGAACACAAAGATAGTGTTCGGCTCTATAAATAAGTTTCCACATATTGCTATAGAGAGAATAATATTTACACAAATCTAATCTGCTGACGTATTCTGTAGCGTGACACACCACGGCCAAGCCTTTATCCGAGTCGTTTCATTATCCCACCTCAGCGCATCATGCGAGGCAGTTTCCTTGACACGTCTTGTTAAAGTAGAGATCGTGTCCCCTTATTCCGGGATTCTCATCAATACGGGCGTGGGTAACCCAACCGCTTCTAGGACTCCTAGATCATAGGCAAGTCCAAACGGACACGGAGAGGATGCTTGATATTCACCCTCTTTATAAAGGG
>NC_041390.1:41670941-41704926 GCF_002162155.2 Triticum dicoccoides | reverse complement strand
CCCTACCTCAAGCTCAAACGCCCAAAGTTCAGGTCAGGTGCTCCGAACCTTCAGTCATGTCCGGATCTAGCTTTCAAGGCCAATGGGTGCCTTCCTCCGTCACGGAAGAGGACATCAAAAAGTTGAGGGAGGAGAGATATCTGACCGCCGAGATTTTGCATCGGCTGCCTCCCCGAGGGCAGGCCGTTCCCACCCCCGAACCCAACGAGAACGTCGTGTTCGTCTCCCACTTCCTCCGAGGTCTAGGCCTTGCTCTGGATCCTTTTGTCAGGGGTTGGATGTTTTATTACGGCCTAGACTTCCATGATCTAGCTCCGGACTCCTTTCTTCATATCACAACATTTATTGTCGTGTGCGAGGCCTTCCTCCGGGTTACCCCTCACTTTGGCCTCTGGCTCAGGACCTTTGAAGTGAAGCCGAAGATGATCGAGGGGCAACATGCAGCGTGTGGAGGTGCCTCAATACGCAAGATGATGGGAGCTCCATGGCCCAAAGGTTCCATCCCAGAGGTGTCTGAATTGTGGCAACAGGAGTGGTTCTACATCACGGCTCCTAGAAGTGTCAAGTGGGCGGCCGCCCCTGTTTTCCGCTCGGGCCCTCCACCACAACTGATGTCATGGATTAGCAGAGGTCTGAGCTGGGGTCCAGCCAAGGACGTGCCTATACTGCAAAGCCGTATTCAAGATCTCGTCAATGGAGATTTCAGTTTGGTTGCGGTAATACAAGTTATGCTGGTTCGTCAAGTCCAGCCTTGCAAACGCCGGCCTCTTCGCCTATGGGAGTTCAATCCCGAGGGACTGCATGTCATTCAAGATTTTCTCGGCCCGACGCACGAGGAGATGTACAAGTCATTCTTCAGACCTCAGGTGGAGTGTCTGGAAATCACCAAGGACGTGGGCCTGAGTAGTAACTGCGCCGCCGAACAGGTAAGGTATCTTCCAGCCTAACATACCATCTCTCCTTTGTTACGAAGTTATTTTTGAGAGTTCGCTCTTTGACCAGGACTGGCTAACAAAGGCGAAGTTGATTCGGTGTTCGGCCCCCTCCCTGAGGGTTTGGAAAATCCGGTATTGGAAAAGATGCTCCAGACCGCACCTTGCTCGGAGCCCTTGAAGGAAGATACTGTGGAGGATAATGCGGGCGGACGCAGGCCCCCAACGCTGCCCATTCTAACCGAGGGAGCGAGCGTCTCCATGAAGGAAGACGACCTGAAGAGGAAAAGGACTGCGCCCGGGGCTTCGGAAGCCGAAGCTTCCAAACGGGAGAAAAAGTCTCCCACAGAGGGTCCTGCCTTGGGGGGGGGCGCTGTTGCCGCACAAAGTCCGCGGGGGGATCAATTCACCCGCGAGTCATAAGTGACTCGAAATACTTTAATAGTATAGATATGCCATCTCTTTCTTCTGAGAAGATAACCACCGCATATATTTTTGCAGTTCGGGCCTTAGCCCCTCTCAAATGAGCTCGTCTTCGGGGGATCTTCTTCCAGAGATGATGGAGAGCGAAACGCCTCCTCCGGACTCCTCCGCTCCGGAAGCGGGCGACCCTGAAGTGTCGTCGCGGAGGGCCTCTCCGAGTCCGGTGAGGCCAGAAGATAATCCCATTGACCCCCGAAGCTCCCAGTGTCCGGCTCCCGAAGAGAGCAGACAAAAGAGTCCGGCACCGTCTAGTGTGCGATCGGATGTTCTGAGGGAGTTGGTGGGGCGAGCGGCCATCTAAGATGAACACCGTGTGCTGATGAATACGGTGATGGAGAGAATATCGTCCGCCGAAAGCGGATTGCATGAAGCTTTTATGAGTCTACTGACAGGCTTTGAGGTACATAAAAGAATGTGTGATAGTCCTGCACATGCTAGGTGTGCCCTGTGTAGATAGTAGCCCCTGAGACTCTGGTTGTCGTCGGAAACGACGACAAACAGAGGATCATATTCCCAGGTAATAACCATACTGTCTCTATGTGCAGGTGATGGAAGCTCCGGTGGCTAGCCGGACTCGCGAGTTTGCCCATTTAGAACGGCAGTTGGATGCGGCAGACGCCGACATCGAGCTTGTTAACAAAAGGCTTGACGAGGCACATGATAAGTGTCATTATCTGGTAAACGCCACAATAGGAAGAGCAGTATGATGCCAGCATCTTTAATATGTTGTGACTGCAAATGGAGCTGCCACTGTTGAAGCCTTGCGGGCACAACTTGCCCGAGCCAAGGAACAAGCGAGGTTGGGTAATGCGGCTGCTTTGAAGGCGGCCGAAGAGTTGCAAGCCGAGAAGGCTGCACATGGCAAGAGCCGAGACAAGATGGCCAAGATGGCCAAAGAATTAAAAGCCGCCGCCGACCGTTGCCGGGTTCTTGAAAAGGAAAACCAGGCAAAGGCATCAGACCTTGAGAAGGCTGCTGCGACGAGAAAAGGCCTCCGCTCTGCTATGAGGGCAAAGAAGGAGGAGCTGCGGGAAGCCGGGGATATTGTAGCTGGGAAATCCTTTATGTTGCAGAGGAAGTTCGGAGATCCACGGTATGCCCCTCTAGATCGGCTGTGGAGTTCGGAGGATGTGTATATGGATTTGGCGGCGAGCGTTGCCGATGCGGCCAAGTACTTCCAGGGTTAGACTGACTGTGAAGTAGATCAGCTATTTTGGAGACAATTCCATTCTCCCGAGCGTCCGCTTTCATTGACTAGCCAATTAGCTGAATGGGCCGAACTAAATAGGTTGTCCAGACTCTCCATGAGGTCTGTTGTGGATCAGTTATGGCCGGAAGGGTCAAAACTGAACAGCTATTTCAGCTTGGTGCAGTAGTTACTTGATGTGGTGCCGCGCATTGATGCGATGAAGAGGTCCGCGTGCATAGAGGGCGCACGGATGGCCTTTTCCCGTGTCAAGGCATACTCGGCGGAGATGGATGCTGCCAATGTTGCAGCGCGGGATTCGGCCATAGGTCGAAAGGCTGCTGAGCACTACTTTGAAGAAGTTCTTGAGGGTGCCCGTTTGGTAGAGACCCAGTGCTCAAAAAATATTATGTTTGAGTGATATGTAATCTCATTGTAAGAGAAATGCTTTTATAAATGTTTATAAGGCTATTTTTATAATTTTGCCTGAAAGTAATATGATGCCTCCTGGGCGGCCGTTTTTGTATACCTGTGTATAACTTGAAAGATTGCAGTCGTCGGCTTCAACCCCCACGCATATAATGCGGAGGTGCTCGCAAAAACACGCGTTCACACTTAACCCAACGTCTTGGTCCTATTAAGGAGGTGATAGCGGAGCGAGCGAGGCAACCGGACTATAATGCTTTAACACTTCCACTTAGCTATAGGAGTTTGACAGTGGGGCTACTAGATAGCCCCTGGTGGCTCAGCACTCTCCCGATCTCGGGGTGCATACATGCTTGGCCGGAAAACGGCCCTTCGTTAAGGCGGAGGAATTCTAACATTCCCACAGGTCATCGAGTGGTTGACCAGTCTCACGCTATATCATGACAGTCGGTTTTTGGCTTTCTCTACTAAGGTGCTCGTCCGGATGAACCAGGGCACAATCGCAGTAGTTCTCCTGGTGCTACCTTAGCCGGTAAAGCGGAACGTAAGGCACCAAAACACAGGAGCCGGGTAAACCCAACATTTGACCAAAGACAATGATTCGGAGCTGATGCATATAGGGCCAAACTCGCGACGCCGAACACTCCCTAAGGTATTCGGTCTTTGCGGTGTAAACCGGGCCTAAATAGTGGCCTTTGTAAGAAGCCCCTTGTGTCTAGGTACGTGCATTGTTCTGGCATGGCCACATGCCAAGACATCAGCATCCTTCTCAACGGTGGATATGTATCAACAAGAGACAGTAAAAAAGGTTTACGCAGGGTCTTAATCTAAAAAGAATCCTTGGAGCGGGTCCCTGCTGCACGTCTGCGTCTGTGTCTCCGTTGTGCCGTATCCTGGACGGGTGTAGCACGATGATCGTCTGTAAAAGAGAGGAATTTAGGTGAAAAAGTTGTCGTGCAAAAAGATAGTTTGTTAAAGAAACCATGTATAATTCAAGATGAGAAGAAATTGCCACTTGTCTACGTGTGTTGAGCCCCTTGTATTGACAAATAGGGGTGTAACCATTTATTCGGTATAAGTAGCGGCGCCGGACTCGATTGGTTGCGTCTGAGGTCTTGACGACCTATTGGATGCTTTCTCTAGTCCGGGCGCCTTTAATGTGCGGCTGCCAAGGCAGCCTCACTCTCTTCAGCGCGCAGAGATCGCTTGATATTTCCGTGCACTGTAATGACGCCACGTGGACCGGGCATCTTGAGTGTAAGGGAGGCGTAGTGTGGTATTGCATTAAAGCGAGCGAAAGCTTCGCGTCCGAGCAGTGCTTGATAGCCACTTTGAAACGGAGCGATGTGGAAAGTTAAATGCTCGCGACGGAAGTTATCGGGGGAGCCGAATATAACTTGTAGTAAAAGGGAGCCCGTACAACGAGCCCCTGGGCCTGGTGTTACTCCTTTAAAGGTAGTATTGCTATGGCGAATTTGTGTTGGGTCTAACCCCATCCCGCGGATAGTATCCTGATATATTAGGTTTAGGCTACTGCCGCCGTCCATCAAGACTCGTGTGAAGTGATATCCGCCAATTACTGGGTCTAATACCAGGGCAGCCCATCCCGCGTGTCGGATACTTGCTGAGTAATCGCGATGGTCGAAAGTGATCGGTTGAGACGACCAGTGGCAGGACTCCACGGTGACAGGCACTTGGGTATATTTTCCTGGGAGTGCCGCGTTGTGTTTTCCCTTAATCACGTGTAACACGTTTACTATTTTGACTTCGGGTGGAAATTTCTTTTGTTCCCCCGTGTCTTTCTTGGGGGGCTCATCCTCGTCTTTACTTGGTGTATCCTCCCCCTTGTGTACGTCGTTGAGCTTGCCGGACTGCTTGAAGACCCAACATTCTCTATGGGTATGATTAGCAGGTTTACCAGGGGTACTATGAATCTGACATATTTGGCCCAGAATTTTGTTGAGGCTGGACGGTTCATCCCTGGTGCCTTTAGGGGGCGGCTTTTTACCTGGCCGAGAGCTTTCGAATCCGTCATTTACTGTCGTGCCCTTCGTGCTGTCTTCTTTAATCCGGCGTTTGTTATTGCTGTTGCGCCGTGATTTCCCATTTCCATCTCTAACTTCAGATGTACTAGGGTCGCTGGTGCTGCATCTGGCTAGCCAGCTGTCCTCACCCGCGCAAAAGCGGGTCATGAGGTTTGTTAATGCGGCCATCGTTCTCGGCTTATTTTGGCCGAGGTGTCTGGCGAGCCATTCGTCACGGACGCTATGCTTGAAAGCCACCAAGGCTTCGGCGTCCGGACAATCGACAATCTGCTTCTTTTTAGTAAGAAACCTGTTCCAAAGCTTTCGGGCTGACTCTCCGGGCTGTTGAGTTATGTGACTCAAATCGTCCGCATCCGGAGGTCGAACATAAGTCCCTTGAAAATTTGCCCAAAAGGCGTCTTCGAGCTCTTCCCAACTTCTAATGGAGCTTTCGGGGAGGCCTTTGAGCCAGTGACGAGCTCGCCCTTTGAGCTTGAGGGGTAAGTACTTGATGGCGTGGAGATCATCTCCTCGAGCCATATGGATGTGAAGGATGTAGTCCTCAATCCAGACCCCAGGATCTGTTGTTCCGTCGTATGCCTCTATGTTTACGGGCTTGAATCCCTCTGGAAATTTATGGTCCAGCACCTCATCGGTGAAACATAGGGGGTGTGCGGCACCCCTATAGCTGGGTGTACCGCATTGTTCGGATGTTTGTTGTGTTGCATTGTATGCGGGGGCGCGCTTGCATGGTCCATAGATGGATCTTGTTGCGCCGTCCTTTGGGTGCGATCCCTCACGTGGGTCGCATATTGTATTGTGAGCGGCGTTGTATGCCGCTCTGTGTTGGTAGAGGGTTCGTCTATCCGACCAGGTGGCTATTTTGATGTTTGGTTGTCGGAGTTCTGAGGCCTCCTCATCAAATTCGGGTAGCAGCTTCCGCTTTGGGTAGCTCTTGGAGGGGCGATTGTCGCCGTACCTTGCTGCAGTGCTGAGTATTTTACTCCATCTGAATTGGAGTGTGTCTTGCGCGGCCTTGAGCCTTTGCTTCTGCTTTTTCAGGCTCCTCGCAGTGGCGGCAAGCTTTTTACGGGTAGTCTGCTGCTCCGGGTGTCTGTCCGGCGTAATGTCGTCCGAACCATTATCCTTGATAGGATTTGTTTGTTCGGTTTGATTATCCGGATTGCCGTTGTCCGGCAGCGGTTCGCCCTGCTCCAGTGCTGGGTCTGTGTGATCGCTATTTCTGTCGAGGCGGAATTTGGGGCGGCGCCTGCGTCGCCGCTTTGACTGCTTTTCGAGGGAACAAGCCTTCGATGCGTCCTTCCGCTCCTCGTCGTCATCTTTTGGTGTGTCCACCATGTATACGTCATATGACGAGGTGGCGTTCCAGGGCCCAATAGGCGCTGGTTCTTCATCGTCTCCTTCATCGGCGTCCATACCGTCGATGTCTTCGGAGTCGAAGTCGAGCATGTCGGTTAGATCGTCGATAGTTTCTACAAAGTGGGTGGTGGGTGGGCTTTGAATTTCTTCATTGTCCGCATCCCAATCTCGCTGACCGTAGTCCGGCCAGGGCTCTCCTGATAAAGAGAGAGACTTCAGTGACTTCAGGATATCGCCGAAAGGCGAGTGCTGAAAGATGTCCGCGGCAGTGAACTCCATGATCGGTGCCCAATCGGATTCGATTGGCAGGGGCGTGGAGGGTTCGGAGTCCGGAGAGGAGTCCGTCTCCTTGGAATCACGAGTCTTGCGGAGTGCGGGGCTGGCGTTCGGCTCAATCGCTGTTGGGATCGCAGCCCCCGAGGCGGCGTCCAACCGCCCATCCTCGATCGGCGCAGTCGGCTCCGAATTAAGGATCGGAGCTGATGCGGGTGCGGCCTCCAGGGCACTGTTCGGTGGCAGAGCTAGATCATGCTCGTCGTGACAGTGCAGCGCGCTTGGTAGTGGCTTGAATCCGTCAAAGATCAAGTCCCCGCGGATATCAGCCGTGTAGTTTAAGCTTCCAAATCTGACCTGACGGCCAGGGGCGTAGCTTTCGATCTGCTCTAGATGGCCAAGTGAATCGGCCCGCAGTGGGAAGCCGCCGAAGACGAAGATCTGTCCGGGGAGGAAGGTCTCACCCTGGACTGCATCGCCATTGATGATCGTAGGAGCCATCAAGCCTGACGGCGACGACACAGAGGAACTCTCAATGAAAGCACCGATGTCGGTGTCAAAACCGGCGGATCTCGGGTAGGGGGTCCCGATCTGTGCGTCTAGGCTGGATGGTAACAGGAGACAAGGGACACAAAGTTTTACCCAGGTTTGGGCCCTCTCGATGGAGGTAAAACCCTACGTCTTGCTTGATTAATATTGATGATATGGGTAGTACAAGAGTAGATCTACCACGAGATCAAGGGGGCTAAACCCTAGAAGCTAGCCTATGGTATGATTGTTGATGTGTATGTTGTCCTACGGACTAAAACCCTCCGGTTTATATAGACACCAGATAGGGTTAGGGTTACATAGAGTCGGTTACAATGATAGGAGATCTAAATATCCGTATCGCCAAGCTTGCCTTCCACGCCAATGAAAGTCCCTTCCGGACACGGGACGAAGTCTTCAATCTTGTATCTTCATAGTCCAGGAGTCCGGCTGAAGGTATAGTCCGGCCATCCGGACACCCCCTAATCCGGGACTCCCTCAAGCCCTACCCCTCCTTATATAAGTTGAAGGGGCGGGTTACATCTAGAGTCCAACCCGGACTTAAGACTTAACTATTCTAACTTATCTTCATGGGCTTCTTAACATTTTGGGCTTCATAACTTCTCGGGCTTCATAACCCCTGGCAACCTAGTTATCACTATTTGCCGGTTTAAGATGGTCTGGCGATTTAAGATGGTCTGCCGGTTTAAGATGGTCTGCCAGGAGTTAACTGGTGCCGGTTTAAGATGGTCTGCCGGTTTATGAATGTCTGCTGAATTATCATCTGACTTAACTCATGTCTTAACTGTCAGCTGGTTTAACAACCTACCGGTTTACCGTCTGACTTAACACCAACCGGTTTACCATCTGCCTTAACACCTGCCAGTTTACTAAGTCCCAGCCGGGTTATAACTCCGGCTGGATCATACCGCGGGGTATATCCCCGACATTAGCCCCCAGTTTAATTTGGATTTATCCATGTTAAACTGATCCTGATTATCCTTAAGTCCTTGTCACCTCCTTCTTTTATAAAATCCGAGTCAATAGACCAGCTTCATAATCAATTTGCTGACATTGGTTTGTCACAGAGAAATATTGTGAAGAATAACTCCTTTGACTTCAGCTCCCAATGCTTAACAAAAATATTGGCCTTTGAAATACTCATTTGATCTTTAGCCGGTTTAAGAATGTAGAACTTGTCGGTTTAAAAACTTTACAGGTTTACCATTGCCAAAATTGCCGGTTTAAGAATATTGATGGCATCGGATCAGAGCTGTTTGTTAACATTAGTTTTGAAAATATACCTCTTATATGCCTATCACTTGTAGCCCCCAAGTCTTAAGAAGGTAGCATAGCAACAGCTTAAGACTTGCTTCAATATGAATGTCACAAGCTTGAAGAAATCCAGGTTTGTTCATCTCAATCACCAGTCAGAACTGAGTATTCCACATATGTAGCCCCCAAGTGCCGGGTTGTCATGCTTGCAGCAACCTGGGACTTGAAATTGCCTTATACCCATAAAAACTTGAACCAGTGTAGCCCCCAAGGGCCGGGTTATTATGCAATAATGAGTAGGGACTTTATAGATATGATCATGTAAACTTGAGCAGCAATTGGTAGCCCCCAAGGGCCGGCTCAGTAAGATAATATTGAGCTGGGACTTGATATATTCTTCAATGAAAATAACACCATATGATGTAACTCCCATCATGGGGCTTGAACCCACGTCCACAAGGTTAAGAGCCTTGTGCTTTACCAACTGAGCAGTGGACCCTTCAATATAATGGATTAAAAGCTTTGTACCTTGAATTGTTGACAGGAGCAATTGGTAGCCCCCAAGGGCCGACTCATTACAATGTGATGAGTCGAATCTTCAATAAGGTGAGCAAACAATAACTTTACATTAGCCCCCAAGTGTCATGGTGCATGCTTGCAGCGACACGAGACTTGTGTATTGGATGTAATCCCAACTTGAATAATGTAGCCCCCAAGTGCCGGGTTGTAAGCCTGCAGCGACTCGGGACTATTCCTTCCATTGCAGAATAAATCATATCCATTGATAAAATAATAGTCATTGCGCTAAAGCGACTTTGAAAACCTCAGTCATAATATTGGTTATTGATAACCATAAGAAAAAATCCAGTCGTGTTGGCTATTAAAGATTTGAATAAATATAACCTGGTTTCAAAACCGATTCCTGCCATATAAGCCGGTATATCCATGCCCATATGATACCTGCTATGATGATGTAGTGATGATGCAATGTATGATGCAATATATCATGATGTATATGTACGATCAAGAGGGTTTAAGCTATGGTTCAGATAGGACCAGAGCCCCCATGTAGTCATAATTGTGGCATTGCGCCGATCAAGAGGTGTAGCTATGATTCGAATACGACCAAGCCCCCAAGTGATTTTCCTAGTGCCCTTATGCCTATCAAGAGGTGTAATTATGGTTCCAACCCATAGCCCCCAAGTGATTTCCCTGGTGGCTTTATGCCTATCAAGAGGTGTAGCTATGGTTCGGATACGACCAAGCCCCCAAGTGATTTCCCTGGTGCCCTTATGCTGATCAAAAGGGTATAAGCTATGGTTCGGATACGACCAGAGCACTAAAATGATTTCCCTGGTGGCCTTAAGCCTATAAAGAGGTGTGACTATGGTTCGAACATAGTCCCCAAGTGATATTGTAAGCTGTGCTCATGGGATACCCATGTTTGAGCTGTGCTGTGCAACATACTCTCTTTGGCCCCTTATGATAATATTGGCTTGATAACCGGATTATCGAAGTAACCAGAGCTGTGCTCTTATGATAACATTGGCTTGATAGCCGGAATCAAGAGGGTAGTAATGCTATGTTCTTTTTGGTGAATACACCTATGTTTGAACAGGAGATAGCTTTCCCTTAAGCCGGATTTTAAACCGGAATTTTTAAGCCAGAAATTTTCTGACGGCCTTTAAATTTGCACCAATATGGCGTTTCAGGGTCCTGCATTTAGATAACTTTGCAAGCCGGAGTAATTGCTCTTTTTAAAGAAAGCAATATATAACATAAAAATATACTGGATGGATTTCACCTGATATGTCAGGACAGTTAATATCCACCACGGAGTTGATCATCACCACGGTGAAGCTGAAATCAATCACGGCTGAGTCGGCCGTAGGAGCAGACAGATGATACGTCCATGGCGTTGTAAGCCAGTGCGAATGATCAAGCTGCCCTCTGTGTTGTAAGCCGGCGCGGACGCGTGAACCGGCCGCAAGAGCGGACGGGTGAGTCATCTGTGGCTTTGTAAGCCGGTGTGGCCGCAAGAGAGGGCCACGTCCTTGTAAGCCGGTGAGGGAGTCCGTTGAGTAACGACAATCACTGGTGTCGAATGATGTTGGCGCGCCTCCATCTCCACGGTATAATGCCACATTGTAATGAATATTCTTCTGCATTTAAAATATAGCAGGGCCAAGTAGTTTTGCTTGGATGAATTAAGATATACTTAAAAATAAATAGGGTAAATAGCACCTGATACTCAGCCCCATGGTTGATGATGATTTCTGGATCCTGACGTAAGAAGCAGTACTGATAGTACTATACACATAGCGTTTGTAGTCTGCCTTTGAACTAAGCAGCATTTTTCTTTTTTCTCTTTTTTTACCCAGCAACCTATCCTTGACTTGTCTCTCTTTTGCCTGGCCCTATAGTACTGCTGAAGCAGAAACAAGGCCGGCTCTCTGGCGCTGGTGATGGCGACTTGGCGGTTCCGTAGTTGATTTGTTTGACGACTGCACCCGGCGACGAGTCAGAGCCCGCGGGCGAGCGGTAGCAGGCGATTTAGTGAATCTCGACGAGCAGCGACAGGTGAGTTAGCGTGCCTCGGCAAGGGCCGGCCCACAGAGGCAGAGGTGAGCAGTGGTCAAGCAGCGGCTCAGGAAGCCTTCACCAAGGAGAAACCATAGCGGCCTGGTGACAGCGTGGGAGATGGTGATGGCGGTTTATGCATGATAGCAACTCAGAGGCGACCCGGCGACTCGGCAGAGGTGTCAGTGCGGGGCGAAAACCGGTTCACGATGATACAGCGGTGGAGATACCGGCTTACGGCAGATGGCAAGGCCTCTCAAGGCAGCCAAGGACAGCGGCGGTTTAACCAACACCGACGAGGAGACGCTGCAGTGGTGGTTTAGGTAGGCGGCAGAGTCAGAACGGGGCAGAGCCGGGCACGGGCATCTCTCAGGTAGAGGCGATCAATGAAGCGAGGGGAGCCACGGTGACTTGAAGGCTGCAACTATGTGGTGATGGCGACTCAGACGGGAGCTAAACCGGAGCGGCTAAGAAGTTGGCGGTTTAGCACAGGCGGCGTCCGGTTCATATCGAAGGTACAACAGCGGGTGATGCGCTGATGGCTGGCGAGGTGACCCATGGCCACAACGGTCCAGCAAGATGATGGCGGCTCTTCGTGGCTGCAGCGGCGGGTCGTGGCGATGGCTCAGGGTCAAGGAGACCCATGGCGAGGAGAGGCACCGCCGCGAGCCGGCTTGGGGTGCGGCGATAAGGCAAGACGGAAGCAACCCGCAGTGGTATAGGCATCGATCCGCTCATGTCGGGGCGGTTCATCACAGCAGAGGAGGAGAAGCGACCGGCGGCGATTTAGCAGCTTGAAGGTGGAGGCGAGCAAGGCGGCTCACCGGTGCCACAACCCTGTTGACTCGGCGACTTAAAGTTGCGCGAGAGGTAATCTGGCAGTGGCTCGGAGGTGTGACTCGGAAGAACACCGGCGAGTCAAGATCGTCAAGACAGGGCCGCGGCAGTTTACAACGGTGATGGTGATCCGGCGCTGGCTCAACGCAGAGGCAAAACTGGCGAGGCACGGTGTTTTCGACGAGGGCGGCCAGGAATGAAATCCACCACGGCGGCTTCGTGAGGTGGACGGGCCGGATACGACTAAGGAGGCAGCTCTGCGGCTCTTCTCTGCCCGGGTGCGGCAAAGGATGCTCGCGGTAGCTTAAGGGCGAGGCCCATGGCCATGGAGACAAAACGCGAGGGGGTGGTTCAAACCGCACCACGGCGGCAGCCAGTCGTCGAGGTGGCGGAGGCAGGCCGGCTTGACGGAGGCGTGGGCAGAGGTGAAAGCAGAGACGGAGGCGAGGCGGTGGCGGTTTGGCGACTCGGACCCGCAGTGCCGCAGAAGGAGCAGCGACTTAGAGGTCGGGCGCTGGACGAGGACGACGCATGCATCCGAGCTTAGAGCAGGCCGGGACCAGCGAGTTGGCCAGCCGGCGTGGGAACCGGCCGCAGGGAGGAGATTGGCGCGGCTGGGCGACTCGGCGGGTCGACCCGAGGCGATCAGGTAAGCGAAGCGAGGCCGTAGTCGCACAAAAAATCCTCTTCTAGGGGCCCGTTCGGAACGTCGCCTGGCTCCCGCAAAGCCAGCTTCTCGTGGGAGCCAGCGCTAGCCAGCTTCCCACGGGAGCCAGGTTTGTTCGGCTGCTATGGGCACTCCAGTTCTGCTGCATGGGCTGGCAGCCCAGGAAGGGAGCCTGAAGCCCATTCGGGGGAAGCTGCTTGATGGCCCGATTTTGTGAGGAAGGTAGGCTGGGCTGAAAAGAGTACTGCAGGCCAGATTACAAAGCTGCTTGTATTTTTTCTGTGTATGTTTCTGCGATTTTGGCTATACAGAGAGCAGTTTTGGGTAGTCAGAGAGCAGTTTTGGGTAGTACAAGTGCAAATAATGTAATGAACATGCAGATTTTTGAATTTCACCAAGTTTAGATAAAGAACCACAAGGTTTGAGATATGTCCAACGACAAAAGCAACGACAAAAGCTTTCTCAAATTTGCATCTGTTTGCAAATCAAAACGGGTACAGATATTTAGACAACCTGACCATGACTTCACCAACCAAGAGCAATGGCGGTAGCTAGTTCATTCCTAAACCTATCCATGTCAGGAGCACTTGCCTCCGAAGTTGAAGCATCTGATGCACTTGAAGGAATAACATACTTCTTATATCTATCAGGAATTGTTGGAACATAATCCGGATCCCTTTCACATCGAACAAAGTGGATATCATCTTTGTCATGGAGGCAAACATAGTTGTGCAATGTCATAGTAGCTGCAACTATCTTCATCTGTGTTTGGAACGAGTAGTTTGGCATCTTGAGGAGAATTTGCCATTTCATTTTCCACTCTCCAAAGGTTCTCTCTATGCAATTCTGTTTGGAGGAGTGAATCTTGTTGAACTTCTCCTTATGAGTATCTGGAGGTGAACCTCTTTGAAAGTCAGGGACATGATACCTTTCTCCTTTGTATGGTGCTAGATATCCATCTCTGTTAGGATACCCGGCATTTACAAGGTAATACTTGCCTAAATAGACAACACACATACATGTTAGTTGGAGGATAAAGTACACCATGTGTAAACTTGTAATGAAAAGAAGTGCTCACCCTTTGGAGGATGGGGGAAGGAGGGTCTGTCCTTCTCAATTGCATGGTATAACACATTTGTATCATGCATAGAACCAGGTTGCCCAATTGAAGCAACATTTTGATTTGTCATGCCCGTCCTCCTAATGTACCTAACTTTCGGTGGGCCATCGGGAATAGAAGCTCTTATATGAGTCCCATCGATTGCACCAATGCAATCTTTGAGATGAGGATAAGCCCTCCTATCCTTTTTAATTAGATCATGCACAATGTGCAAGTTTGGGTCTTGTGGCTTAAGGTAGTGAGATGCCATGTTGACTACACAAGTACACATTGTAGAACCTCATGGAATTTACGATGGATTGTATCCGCTGAATGTTTGAAGCAATTTTGAGTTCTTCTATTTGATTCACAACCTCCCAATGTCCACAAGAACATAGCAAGAGACTCATAAGTGCTAACAAAGCTTGTTTCTTTGAGACCATAGTCATGTACCAACAAGTCATGAAGATCAAAGAAAACACTTGCCGTCATTCTCAACATTGTGTAGGTCTCTCCCAGTGTGGCAATAGTCTCTTGAAGCCATCCAAATCCACTCAAAATAGATTTCCGAGGCTCGGCCTTCATCACCCAACTTTCACAATACTTGCCAAATATGACTGCTGCACCCAAACAAAGCATGTTCATATTATGTTGTTGATGTATAACCAAATTCCTCATTGTTTCATAACTATTGTCATCCTCACTATCACTATCCGATGACATCTGCCATATCAAACAATAGTTAGCATCAAGCAAAATAATATATTCACCGACATAAGAATAAATATGTTCACCGACAAGATAATAATAGGTTCGCCAACATAAGCATGAATATTGTTCCGAGTACAAGATAATAATAGGTTTGCCAACATAGGCATAAATATTTTACGGATAACACAAGATAATAATAGGTTCACCAACATACGCATAAATATTGTTCCCATAGCTAATATAAGATAGAGCAAACTAGTTCCCATACTTGAGGTCAAACCTCCTACGCAACCAACCCTTTCGAGAGTCGGATGTCATGTGCGAGAACATCTCTCTTTGCTCTCTCTTCAGAAAGAGCTCAGTTGCAATGAAATGCTCATCAGTGCCATCTATTGCGCCACAATCACGAACTAAATCCATGGTAGAGGCAACAGAAATTGTCTCATCATTATTTAGGAAAGACTGAAACGATGTGTGTGAAGCCTGGGTAATAGAACTAATCTTTCTAATCTCCTCTTGCATCACTTGTGCAGTCTTCGGTTTCTTGTTCTTCTCCGGAATCGTGACCCCAAGCCTCACTTTAGATGAACTAGTGAAAGTGCAACTATCCCTAGGTGGTTTTGGTAATTCATAACAACATATAGCTCATTGAGCTAATGCTATTCCAAGATGATTATTTCAGGAAAGCTCAATGATTGGCATGGCATGGATGGTGAAAGTGGGACCCTCAAAATGCTAAGGACAAAGGATTGGCTCTAGCTCATATGCTCAAGA
Organism: Triticum dicoccoides; assembly: GCF_002162155.2. NCBI lineage: Eukaryota > Viridiplantae > Streptophyta > Magnoliopsida > Poales > Poaceae > Triticum > Triticum dicoccoides. The sequence goes on along the minus strand of NC_041390.1, from coordinate 41,689,751 downwards.
CTCTTCATTTTACATTTTAGTGGTCCAAGATCACATTGAGTCCATAGGAAAAGCCAATACTATTAAGGAGGGATGAGGTGTTGCTTAATGAGCCTCTTGCTTCAAGTGCTTAATGATATGCTCCAAAACCCTCAACTACTTTCTCATATCCACTCTTGACCTAAACCCAAAGCCAAACTCGGTCATACCGATTCTTTCAATCCGGCGCCACCGAGTTTCACTTGTCATAGCCATTGCCAAACCCTAAGCAAAACGGTTCTACCAATAGGGATCTCGGTCTCACCGAGATGGGATTGCAATCTCTCTGTTTCCTTTTCGTAACTTTTCGGTCTCACCGAAAGAGCGGATCGGTCCCACCAAGATTGCAATGCAAACTCTCTGTTTCCTTTTTGTAACTTTTCGGTCTCACCGAAAGAGCAAATCGGTCCCACCGAGTTTGCCTGACCAACTCTCTGGTTAGCTAATTACCAAAATCGGTCTCACCAAGTTTGTGTAATCGGTCTCACCGAGATTACGTTATGCCCTAACCCTAACCATATCGGTCCTACCGAGTTGTATGTCAGTCCCACCGAAAATCTCTAACGGTCACTAGGTTTACTATTTCGGTCCGACCGAGTTTGTTGATTCGGTCTCACCGAGATTGGTAAATTGTGTAACGGTTGGATTTTGTGTGGAGGCTATATATACCCCTCCACCTCCTCTTCATTCGTGGAGAGAGCCATCAGAACACATCTACACTTCCAACTCATATGTTCTGAGAGAGAACCACCTACTCATGTGTTGAGGCCAAGATATTCCATTCCTACCATATGAATCTTGATCTCTAGCCTTCCCCAAGTTGCTTTCCACTCAAACCTTCTTTCCACCAAATCCAAATCCTGTGAGAGAGAGTTGAGTGTTGGGGAGACTATCATTTGAAGCACAAGAGCAAGGAGTTCATCATCAACACACCATTTGTTACTTCTTGGAGAGTGGTGTCTCCTAGATTGGCTAGGTGTCACTTGGGAGCCTCCGACAAGATTGTGGAGTTGAACCAAGGAGTTTGTAAGGGCAAGGAGATCGCCTACTTCGTGAAGATCTACCGCTAGTGAGGCAAGTCCTTCGTGGGCGATGGCCATGGTGGGATAGACAAGGTTGCTTCTTCGTGGACCCTTCGTGGGTGGAGCCCTCCATGGACTCGCGCAACCGTTACCCTTCGTGGGTTGAAGTCTCCATCAACGTGGATGTAGGATAGCACCACCTATCCGAACCACGGGAAAAACATCCATGCCTCCAATTGCATTTGAATTCTCCAAACCCTTCCCTTTACATTCTTGCAAGTTGCATGCTTTACTTTCCGCTGCCAATATACTCTTTGCATGCTTGCTTGAATTGTGTGATGATTGCTTGACTTGTCCTAAAATAGCTAAAATCTGCCAAGAACTAAAATTGGGAAAAGGTTAAGTTTTTATTTGGTCAAGTAGTCTAATCACCCCCCCCCCTTCTAGACATACTTTCGATCCTACAAGTGGTATCAGAGCTTTGGCCTCCATTTGCTTTGATTTCCATAGATTTTGGTGGTCATAGCCTTGGTTTCACAACCTAGGAGAGTATGGCGTCTAGCGAGGGAAATTATCACTGTAGAGGTCCTTACTTTGATGGTACTAATTTTGCTAGTTGGAAGCATAAAATGAAAATGCATATTCTTGGACATAACCCCATCGTTTGGGCTATTGTGTGTGTTGGTTTGCAAGGTGACTTCTTTGATGGGAAAGAACCAAACCATGAAGCTACCGCGGATGAGTTGAAGATGTTGCAATACAATGCTCAAGCTTGTGATATTCTCTTCAACGGATTGTGCCCCGAGGAATTCAACAAAATCAGCCGTCTTGAGAATGCAAAGGAAATTTGGGACACTTTGATTGATATGCACGAAGGTACCGACTCCGTCAAGGAATCCAAATTGGATGTGCTTCAAAGTCAACTTGACAAGTTCAAAATGAAGGATGGTGAAGGTGTCGCTGAAATGTACTCTAGGCTTGCTCTCATCACAAATGAGATTGTCGGCTTAGGAAGTGAAGAGATGACCGATAGATTCATCATCAAGAAGATTCTAAGAGCCTTGGATGGAAAATATGATACCGTGTGCACATTGATCCAAATGATGCCCAACTACAAAGATCTCAAGCCAACGGAAGTAATTGGAAGAATTGTTGCTCATGAGATGTCACTTAAGGATAAAGAGGAACTTCACAACAAATCAAGTGGTGCCTACAAAGCCTCATGTGAAGCCCCTACATCATCAAGTGAGAAACGAAACTTCAATGAAGAATTGAGCTTAATGGTGAAAAACTTCAACAAGTTCTACAAGAGTAGAAGCAAAGATGGAAGCTCCAAGTCAAGGTCCTACAATGACAAAAGATCTTCTAGTCGAGAGCGAAACTGCTACAACTGTGGAAGACCCGACACTATTCCAATGAGTGTACGGCTCCCTACAAGAGAAGAGAAGACTCTCCAAAAAGAAGAAGCAAAAGAGAAGAATCACCACCAAGAGAGAGAAGGAGTAGAGATGATCGTTATGAACGAAGGTACTCACGGAGAAGCAAGGATTCGGGAAGGAAGGAAAAATCATCAAGGAGCTACACAAAACAAAGACATCAAGCTCATGTTGGTGAATGGGTATCCGGCTCCGACTCCGACAGCCACTCCGAGAGAAGTTATCACTCCGATTCCGAATATACTCAAGATGAAGGTGTTGCCGGTCTAGCACTTGTGTCAACCAACTCCTACGACATATTTGACTCACCAAATGAAGGAATTGGAAGATTCTTCATGGCCAAAGGTCCTAAGATAACACACCCCGAGTATGTTGATTTTAATAGTGATGAAGATGACTTGTTAGGTGATGATGATTTACTTGTTGACAACTCTAGTGATGAATACTATGATGAAACGTCAATTAATCATGCTAATCAAGATAAAAAGAATGACAATGATAAGAAGAAGATTGAGGCTCTAACTAAAGAACTAAACACTCTTAAGTTAGCTCATGAAACTATCTTCGAAGATCATCGAGAACTTTTAAGAGCTCATGAGAAGTTACGCTTTGAAAAGCTCAATCTTGAGCAAGAGCATGAGTTCTTAAAGGCAATCAATGATGATCTCCACAAGAAAAGTTCTTCCTACATTGCCAAGCGTTTACTCTTATCCACTTACATGCCTCAAGTCAAGTCTAGTAACAAGAACAAGAAAGATTCTTCCTCTAGTAGTAACAATGATCATGCTAAATCCAATATTGTTGCTTCTAGTAGTTCTCTTGATTCCACTAATGATTCTCCTAGCCAAGTTACACTTGAGCAGGAAAATAGCTTATTGAAGGGAATTATAGAGAAAGGAGTGTACAAAAGCCTTGCCGGGAGTAAGCAATTCAAGGAAATTGTGCGCAAGCAAGGAAGGCACCGGAAGAATCAAGGTGTTGGTTTTGAATGAAAGTTCAATGCCAATGGAGTTGAGTGGGAAGAAGATCAATACCCCAAGACAAAGTTTGTTCCTCAACAAGAGAAGTATGATACTTCCTTCAAGGGGACACAAGCTCAAGATGATCTTCCACCACAAGACTACAAGCAAAAAGGCAAGGACAAGCTTCAAGAGGAAATTGATGCATTTGAAGAAGCTCCTAAGACCTTAGTCAAGTGGATTCCCAAGACCACTTCAAGTTCCACTTCATCAAGTACGACTACAACTCCAAGGATTCCCATCAAGATGGTGTGGATCCAAAAGAATAAGAACTATAGAGTTCTTGAGGGTGACTCCGCCAACATACTTCACTCTTATCATTTTGGCAAGAACAAGTGCAATCAACTTCCACATCTTGCACTAGTTCAAGGAGTCACAAACCCTCTTGTTGGTAAGACAAGGGACAAGGTAACCTAAAAGTTTTCATGGACATCATCTTGTGTGTGCATCACTCTATGTCTATGGATATCCTTGTTTGTCCCTTGTGGGACTAACCCATGTAGGTATTGAAAGTGCAATTCACTCAAATGGATAGCTCCAAGTGATCTACATCAACATTGAGCATCCACATCTTCAACATCTACATGAAGTCATCATCGACAAAACCCAAGGTTAGTTCATCCCTCTTAGGGGGGATATCACATCTAGGGGGAGCTTTACTCTAAGACTTGAGCTAAAGCAACTCTAAAGATGTGAACACAACAATGCTTTATGTAAAAGTGGTAACCCCACTTGAGCTTAAACGATGAGTATGACCTATGATCAAGTGTTCTCACTTGACTCCTAAGTCAATATACTCATATATAGATGACCTAGTCATCACCAATTGCTTGATAGATTCTAGAATTGGTTGTGCATGCTTTGTCACATATTTCAATTGCCATTTTATTGTGTGAGCATGTTGGTTGCATATTTTACTCATTCGAGGACATCCACTTGTTGTTTTGATTGTTTGGTTTTATTTCCTTTTGCCAAGTGGATGGACAAGAATGCCTAAGAACCTCCTCTAGCTATCTATGCTTTTCTCGTCTCAAACTCTATTCATGCTACATCACAAAATTTGATCAAGTTAGATTCGAACCACTCTGTGTGAGGAGCACTCGGAGTCCCCGATTCGTCATAGACTTAAACCTCCAAAACCTCTTTGTGATTCTCGGTCTGACCGATATCCTACTTTCGGTCCTACCGAGATCACTAAGTTGATCTGAATTTTCGATCTCGGTGCAACCGATTTGAACCATTCGGTCACACCGAGTTGCAATAACTGTATACAGTTTTGCATCTTGGTGCCACCGAGTTGTTCCACTCGGTCACACCGACATGGTCGGGCTATATATAGTCACGGGCAAAAATTTGGAAATTTCTCCGAACCCCTTCACCCGCGCGATAGCTCGCTCTGCCAACGTGGTCTCCGGATCGTCTCCTCGCCGCCAGCCGCCTCCAGTCGCTGGTCTCCATCACCGTCAATGGAATTCAACCCCACCGTTGCCGCCGTAGCGAGTCTCCGCCGAACTAGGGTATGGACTCGATCTTTGTGCTATCCCCAATCTGATTCCTAGCACATTGTGATCATACTGTTTCTAGCCATGATTGAAACACTCCTATCCAGTCAATACGTTCGTAGAATAGGATTGATTCAAAAATTTTAGGGTTAGGTTTCCGCCGAAACCATCGCGGACCCACCGAGTTGAAAAACTCGGTCCCACCGATTTGGGTCATGCCATTGCACAAGTGAGACTCAGTCTGACCGAGAATTACTATTCGGTGTGACCGATTTTTGAACTTTGTGAAACCCTAGTAGTCTCGGTGCCACCGAACTGTGACTCAGTCTGATCGAGTTCACTGGTTTAGGTTCCAAAACTGCTTCGGTATCACCGAGTTTAAAAATCGGTAGATCCGAAATGATTTCTGTGGGAAACTAAAACTAAGGTTTTGAATCATTCTTTTGCAAAAATCTCTGCATTTTGTGATGCTCATCTATTCTACCTCATCTATAAACTATTCACAGGGTCAGCAATCAGCTTTTTCATCATGTCTGATCAGAATGACGGCCAAAATGTGTCAGAACAGCAAGTGCACATGAGTGAGGGCACTAGTCCCTCCAGTTCTTCAGATGAAGGCAGCAGGAGCACCCCTAGCAACCTGCCAAAAGCTGCCACCAGACAAAGGAAGAAGAGAACCTCAGACTCAGAGGATGAGGACTATGTGGCAGAAGAGGAAGCAACTTCCAAGAGAGTTGTGCTCAAGAAGGAATATGGCCCAGCACAGAGCACAAAGCCAGGGATGAAAATCAAAAGGCCAGTAGGTAGACAGCCTATGCCAAAGGCCAGAGCTTCAACTCAGATTCCTGAAAAACCTGCACCCATAGAGCCAGTTGATGCAGAAGGGAAGAAGAGGAAGGAAAGGGTCAAAAAGACCACTGCTAGAGTGCTTGGGAGATCCTCAATCATGAGAGATTCTGAAGAGGAAGAGGAAGAAGAGGTTGCTGTACCAGCACCTAAGGCACCTAAGCTTATGGGTGATGCTATCAGGACAGGGGCTGCTGCATCAAAGCCCAAAGAAGCACCCAAAGCTGCCTTCAAGCCCAAGTCAGCTCCAAAGAGGAATACAAGGAGCATACCAGCTGCTGAGAAAAACAAGGCCCCAGTGCCTGACATTGCTGAAGAAGAAGAAAGTCAAGTTCTGAGAAAACTTAAGCCCAAGATCCCAGACCACAATGATGCTCATCCTGTGGCTGAGGATATGAAAATCAGAAGAGATTCAGGGCTCAGGAAGTGGAGAGAAGCAGATCCATATGCTTCAAGGAGAAGAACTACTGTTGATTACAGGTTCCACACTAAGGAACAACAGGACTTCTATCAGACAGTTTTGTTGGACAAGAAGCCCATTGTTTGTGACATGAGATGGGTTGATTGGGAGTACATCAAGGACAATGAAGAGCACTATCCTGGAGTGTATGACAGCTTCAATGCTTGTGGAGTAGCATAATTTGTTGGGTAGAAGCTCACAAAGTGGAATGAAGAGCTAATCATGCAGTTCTACTCCACCGCACACTTCTATCCAGATGGAAGGATTGTGTGGATGTCTGAAGGTACGAGGTACCAATCTACAGTTGCTGAATGGGCTCAGCTGATCAATGCCCCAGAGGAAAATGAAGATGACTTGGATGTCTATGCCAAGAAGAAGATGGACCACAACTCTATGTCCAACATGTACAAGGAAATTCCAAATGAAGCTCTTGAAACTTTCAAGTTTGGCTCAGTGCATTATCTTCTGTCAGGATTGCCAACTATCAATTGGATTTTGAGGCACACTCTGTTGCCTAAGTTAGGTGATCACAAGATGATCAGAGGCCATGCAATAAATTTGCTTCATATATTTGATGTGCCACAGAAGTTCAAGGTGATGAGCCTCATGGTAGAGACCATTAAGAGGACAACAGCTGATCAGAAGAGGAGCTGTGGATATGCCCCTCAGATCCAGGAGCTAATTAACTCCAAGATGGGCACAGGCATATACCTACTGGACAAGGAACACCTGCCCATCCATCCAGACTTTGAGGACAATCAAGTTGTCATGAATGAGAATGAACCATCATCAGATCAAGCACAAGCAAAGAAGGAGAAGGCAAGGAAGGAGAAAGCTGCCAAGATGCCAACTCAAGAGGAGGCATCTGAGTATTTCTTAAAAACCAAACAAGAGCAGCTTGGTTACTTGATTGCATCCACACTGAGGATTGAGAAAGGACTGGCCACCCTCACTCAGAATCAGCAGAGCTTAGAGAGGATCATAGAACAAAAGTTCTATGACATGGATGTCAAAGTAACAGAGATTCAGTCTGCAGTGGAGCAACTTCAAGATGACATGCAGGAGAGGAGAGGGAAGACTACAACTGATGCATTTGCCAAAGTGCCACGAGCTCCGAGGTCGACTGCAGTGCCAGTTCCTGACACTAGAGCCACCACCTCAGCTCCAGCTACAGCTACAGCCCAACCAGCTCCAGCATCTACCTCAGCTTCAACTCCAACCACGTCTACAGAAGGCTTCGTCCTTGGAGTGATCCAGACTCCACCACCACCAGAAGATCAGGCCTGAGAGTCGATCTAGCACCATGCATTTTCTAGGAACTTTTTGGTAACTTGTTGCCAAAGGGGGATAAAAATGTATAGATCATAGGCTTCGAGAGAGAGAGTGTTGCTTTTATTATCTCTTGCTTTATTTGGTGGTTTTTCAAACTTTGTTTGCTTTTGTGTGAGATACTTTGATATGCTTGTGAGACATTGATGATCATGCATTTGATCATAAGCTACACTTATGCATGCTTGATATTATCCTATCTATCTTATGTGATCATTCACTTTCCTTGGTGATGAGTGCATGTACTTAATTCTTATCATTTTGAGCGCTCCATCAAGATGTATGTGACATGGAAGAGTAACCCATGACTCTAACTCTTTGTGCATTTGCAGTCCAAAGCAAATTTTAAATATGCACAAATTTAGGGGGAGCTCTTACTTATCACATACTTCTCAAAGCAACGATATATTTCACCCTTATTATTATTTGTCGAAGCTTTGATCTATATGTTGTCATCAATTACCAAAAAGAGGGAGATTGAAAGTGCAACTATCCCTAGGTGGTTTTGGTAATTCATAACAACATATAGCTCATTGAGCTAATGCTATTCCAAGATGATTATTTCAGGAAAGCTCAATGATTGGCATGGCATGGATGGTGAAAGTGGGACCCTCAAAATGCTAAGGACAAAGGATTGGCTCTAGCTCATATGCTCAAGACTCTTCATTTTACATTTTAGTGGTCCAAGATCACATTGAGTCCATAGGAAAAGCCAATACTATTAAGGAGGGATGAGGTGTTGCTTAATGAGCCTCTTGCTTCAAGTGCTTAATGATATGCTCCAAAACCCTCAACTACTTTCTCATATCCACTCTTGACCTAAACCCAAAGCCAAACTCGGTCATACCGATTCTTTCAATCCGGCGCCACCGAGTTTCACTTGTCATAGCCATTGCCAAACCCTAAGCAAATCGGTTCTACCGATAGGGATCTCGGTCTCACCGAGATGGGATTGCAATCCCTCTGTTTCCTTTTCGTAACTTTTCGGTCTCACCGAAAGAGCGGATCGGTCCCACCGAGATTGCAATGCAAACTCTCTGTTTCCTTTTTGCAACTTTTCGGTCTCACCGAAAGAGCAAATCGGTCCCACCGAGTTTGCCTGACCAACTCTCTGGTTAGCTAATTACCAAAATTGGTCTCACCGAGTTTGTGTAATCGGTCTCACCGAGATTACGTTATGCCCTAACCCTAACCATATCGGTCCTACCGAGTTGTATGTCAGTCCCACCGAAAATCTCTAACGGTCACTAGGTTTACTATTTCGGTCCGACCGAGTTTGTTGATTCGGTCCCACCGAGATTGGTAAATTGTGTAACGGTTGGATTTTGTGTGGAGGCTATATATACCCCTCCACCTCCTCTTCATTCGTGGAGAGAGCCATCAGAACACATCTACACTTCCAACTCATATGTTCTGAGAGAGAACCACCTACTCATGTGTTGAGGCCAAGATATTCCATTCCTACCATATGAATCTTGATCTCTAGCCTTCCCCAAGTTGCTTTCCACTCAAATCTTCTTTCCACCAAATCCAAATCCTGTGAGAGAGAGTTGAGTGTTGGGGAGACTATCATTTGAAGCACAAGAGCAAGGAGTTCATCATCAACACACCATTTGTTACTTCTTGGAGAGTGGTGTCTCCTAGATTGGCTAGGTGTCACTTGGGAGCCTCCGACAAGATTGTGGAGTTGAACCAAGGAGTTTGTAAGGGCAAGAAGATCGCCTACTTCGTGAAGATCTACCGCTAGTGAGGCAAGTCCTTTGTGGGCGATGGCCATGGTGGGATAGACAAGGTTGCTTCTTCGTGGACCCTTCGTGGGTGGAGCCCTCCGTGGACTCGCGCAACCGTTACCCTTCGTGGGTTGAAGTCTCCATCAACGTGGATGTAGGATAGCACCACCTATCCGAACCACGGGAAAAACATCTGTGTCTCCAATTGTGTTTGAATTCTCCAAACCCTTCCCTTTACATTCTTGCAAGTTGCATGCTTTACTTTCCGCTGCCAATATACTCTTTGCTTGCTTGCTTGAATTGTGTGATGATTGCTTGACTTGTCCTAAAATAGCTAAAATCTGCCATGAACTGAAATTGGGAAAAGGATAAGTTTTTATTTGGTCAAGTAGTCTAATCACCCCCCCCCCCCTTCTAGACATACTTCTGATCCTACAACTAGCTACTGTCTGAGAAGGTTGTTCTTTGGTATCATCCTCCAAATCAAGATTGGTGATTTCATCAACATTCAAGGCGGTTTTCAATGCCGAACTAGAGGGGGGTGGCAGACCAGATGCGGGGTTCCAATGGTCAGTGCCATCAACACTGATATCCTCAAACAAGATGCGCAAGCCTTCTTCATTACGAAGTCCATGCTTCTTGAACTTGCCACAACCTGGGAGGTCCTATTGTATGAAAGAGAGACATTAGTACATAAAGCATGACAAGTTTACATTTTATTATGTGAGAAACATAAGCATGAGAACTTACAAATTTTGCCTTCTTCCACCACTCATTATCTTGTTTCACAGTGTTTTTCTCAAAGTCCCAACCCCCTCCAGTCTCGCGCAACTTGAGCTTCTTGAATGTGTTGTACTCACGTTTTCGCTTGGTCCATTTGTTCCTCACTTGCTTTGGTGTGTACTCAATGTTGGAAATATGCCCTAGAGGCAATAATAAAAGGATTATTATTGTATTTCCTTGTTCATGATGATTGTCTTTTATTCATGCTATAATTGTGTTATCCGGAAATCGTAATACATGTGTGAATACATAGACACCAACATGTCCCTAGTAAGCCTCTAGTTGACTAGCTCGTTGATCAACAGATAGTCATGGTTTCCTGACTATGGACATTGGATGTCATTGATAACGAGATCACATCATTAGGAGAATGATGTGATGGACAAGACCCAATCCTAAACATAGCACAAGATCGTATAGTTCGTTCGCTAGAGTTTTTCCAATGTCAAGTATCTTTTCCTTAGACCATGAGATCGTGTAACTCCCGGATACCATAGGAGTGCTTTGGGTGTAACAAACGTCACAACGTAACTGGGTGACTATAAAGGTACATTATAGGTGTCTCCGAAAGTGTCTGTTGGGTTGGCACGAATCGAGACTGGGATTTGTCACTCCGTATGACGGAGAGGTATCTCTGGGCCCACTCGGTAATGCATCATCATAATGAGCTCAAAGTGACCAAGTGTCTGGTCACGGGATCATGCATTACGGTACGAGTAAAGTGACTTGTCGGTAACGAGATTGAACGAGGTATTGAGATACCGACGATTGAATCTCGGGCAAGTAACGTACCGATTGACAAAGGGAATTGTATACGGGGTTGCTTGAATCCTCGACATCGTGGTTCATTTGATGAGATCATCAAGGAGCATGTGGGAGCCAACATGGGTATCCAGATCCTGCTGTTGGTTATTGACCGGAGAGCCGTCTCGGTCATGTCTACATGTCTCCCGAACCTGTAGGGTCTACACACTTAAGGTTCGGTGACGCTAGGGTTGTAGAGATATGAATATGCAGTAACCCGAAAGTTGTTCGGAGTCCCGGATGAGATCCCGGACGTCATGAGGAGTTTCGGAATGGTCCGGAGGTGAAGAATTATATATAGGAAGTGCAGTTTCGGCCATCAGGAGAGTTTCGGGGGTCATCGGTATTGTACGGGGACCACCGGATGGGTCCCGGGGGTCCACCGGGTGGGGCCACCCATCCCGGAGGGCCCCATGGGCTGAAGTGGGGAGGGGAACCAGCCCATAGTGGGCTGGTGCGCCCCCCTTTGCCCACCCCCTGCGCCTAGGGTTGGAAACCCTAGGGTGGGGGGGGGGCGCCCCACTTGCCTTGGGGGCCACTCCACCCTTGGCCGCCACCCCCCCTAGGAGATCACATCTCCTAGGGCCGGCGCCCCCTGATGAAGCTATGTACCTAGGGTAGGGGCATGGACCTGTCCTAAGAGCCCTACCCAAGGACATCCCTAGAAGAAGTCACCTTTCAATCGACTTGAAGGTATCCCACTCGACGGATTCAAAACACTCGACCAGGAAGCTACCACTCGACCACGAATCCAACCACTCGACTGACAGGATCTCTAAAGTCACTCCGCAAGCAAACGGTCGGCCATTAAGTAGTCTTTATGGTCATCATAGCACTTTATTAGGGACGTTACCAGTAACACCCAGTCTTAATGTATTTTAACCCTGCATTACTGAGGGCCGGAGGGGCCTGGCGAACTCTATATAAGCCACCCCCCTCCTCAGTAGCAAGGGTTCGCACCCCTGGAATTCATACACACATAATACAATCGACCGCCTCCGGGCACCGAGACGTAGAGCTGTTACTTCCTCCGCGAAGGGCCTGAACTCGTACATCCTGGTGTGTTTACAACTTCTCCATAGCTGAGATCTAGCCTCTCCATACATACCCCCCTACATCACTGTCAGAGTTAGAACCATGACAGTTGGTGCCCACCGTGGGGCCGGAGTCTTAGCGCCTAGTTGGAGAAGTTGCGGTTTTTCTGATCCCTTTGATCATGTTTTCGTATGGAGATTTGGTGGAGGGCCGCGAGATCCGTCTCGGCGCGCTCACGTTCATCGCCGGCGACTCTGCTTGGCTTCAGGAGGCTCCACTCGACATCGACGCGCTCCTCGTCCGCGGGGCGACACACTTCCACGCATATGTTCGTGGCGTCCTCCTGCGGCAGTCGTTGACCCAGTATCGGTCGGCTCCCGTGTCATCTTCCCGCCCTGTCTCCCACCGGCGCAAGCGCTCCGGTCGGTCGAGACTTCAGAGGTGGGTGAGGCATGCCGTGGCTCACCAGTCGGCAGCCCCACAAGTCACGGCAATCGAGCCCGACGAATCCCTCTACGGCCTGTTCGACCTGTCGACTAGCTCCGCGGAGACCGCATCCGAGTATGATAGCAGCGACCCAGCGGTTGAGGTTCTGGCGGTCGATGGAACACACAGTCCTCCCGGTTTCCCTCGCGCCAATGGAGGGGCGGGCGGAGGCGACCCGTCGCATCCCCATGATGAGTATCTCCCTGAACCTCTCACGACATTGCAGCGAGAGGAACTTCACCGCCGGAACATGGATGCACTCCACACTCCTATCATCGGAGAAACCCCCGAGGCCTAGGCCTTGGAGGACGCGCGCTTGGCTAACTTGGCCGAGCGCACTCGACTGGAGAATCTCCAGCGAATACTCGACGAGCAAGCGCGTCAGCGAGCTCCCGAGTCCAGTCAAGGTTAGCTCTTCCCGCCTACGCAGGTATATTGAACCCCAGTTCAGAATTTGGCAGCCGCGGCCCGTATAGCAGAATCGATTCAGCCCTCCCAGTCGGAGGCTGGCAGGGGCTTGTTGCAAATCAGAGCGTTGCTCCGGGCAGCGGGAAACCAGAATTCCGCTGTTTCTCAGTCGCGGAATAGGATCCACAGTCGATCCGTTGCAACGGATATAGTCCAGTCGGCTCACAGCCCAAGATCGCCCCTGAGGCGTGAGGGGCGCGGAGACCGGCACGATCAATGCAGAAGAAATGAGCAGTATGATCACCGATTTGATCGTGATGATCGGCGTCGAGTGCCAACCCCTCCCCCGAGGAGTGGGTCATATGCGCCTCTGCAGCGGGATGACAGGCGCCCTCATAGTGTTGGGCGGAGGGTTCCAGTCGACCCCAGGGACCCAGGCTTTGATGCGAGATCCATCCTCGTTCAGGGTCTAGTTGACAGGAACAGAGCTCACCGAGAAGGCCATGACAGAGATGCGCCTGCCAGCAGCAGAGTACATGTTTCAGGGCCAGAGTGTTTCAGTCGAGCCATCAGAGCCGCAGTGATTCCTCCCAACTTTAGGTTGGTGACTGGAGTCAGCAAGTTCACCGGTGAGTCTAAGCCTGATACTTGGCTCGAAGATTACCAAGTGGCTGTCCAGATTGGCGGTGGCAATGATGAGGTAGCCATGAAGCATTTGCCTCTCATGTTGGAGGGCTCAGCCAGAGCGTGGCTGAATCAGTTAGCACCCAGCAGCATCTACACTTGGGAGGACCTCTCCCGAGTGTTTGTCACAACCTTTGAAGGAACATGCAAGCGACCTGCGGGCCTTACAGAATTGCGGTCTTGCGTGTAGAAACCGAATGAAACTCTGAGGGATTACACCCAGAGGTGGATCACATTGCATCACATAGTTGAGAATGTACCAGATCATCAAGCAGTTTGTGCCTTTAAAGAAGGCGTTAAGTACAGAGAATTGAATCTGAAGTTCGGTCGAACTGGAGAGATGTCTCTGAATCGGATGATGGAGATTGCCACCAAATACGCTAATGGTGAAGACGAAGATCGCCTCCGGAGTGGCAAGCACAAGGCAGTTGCCCAAGAAGCCAGAGGAAATTCCAGTCGGAAACAAAAGTGGAAGGCCGAGCCAGCCGCCCCTGGGGAGGCCCTGGCCATAACCCAGGGAAAATTCAAGGGAAAACCCAAGGGGCCCTGGAACCCCAAGAAAGTTAAGGATCAAGATGGAAATGATGTTTTGGATCTGCCATGTCACATCCACACCAAGAAAGATGAATAGGGTAATCTTATTTACCCAAAACATACCACTCGACAGTGTCGGCTCCTGATCCAGCAGTTTCAGGGCAAGCAGTCCAAAGACAAGGAAAAAGAGTCAGACAGAGTTGAGGACAAAGAAGATAGTGACGATGGATACCCCCAAGTCAATTCCACCCTGATGATTTTTGCTGATGTCGAAAGCAAAAGTCGACTAAAAGTCATTAACCGTGAGGTGAATATGGTTGCTCCGGCAACACCCAGTTACCTGAAATGGTCTCAGACTGCCATCACATTCGACCAGTCTGATCACCCTACGCACATTGCCACCCCTGGGAGGCAAGCTTTGGTGGTCGACCCAGTTGTCGAAGGCACTCGACTGACCAAAGTCCTGATGGATGGTGGCAGTGGCCTGAACATACTGTATGCAGAAACATTGAAAGGGATGGGCATTACGATGTCCAGGCTCAGTACCAGTAACATGAGCTTCTACGGAGTCATTCCTGGGAAGAAAGCCGAATCACTCGGCCAGATTGCTCTTGATGTGGTTTTCGATGATTCAAAGAATTACCGCAAGGAAAAGTTGGCATTCGAGGTTGTGGACTTCCAAAGTGCTTATCATGCCATTTTGGGCAGGCTAGCTTATGCACGCTTCATGGCTCGATCGTGTTATATGTATCTCAAACTGAAGATGCCTGGCCCCAGAGGTGTGATCACTGTTACAGGCAATCGAAAGAAAGCAGAAGAGTGTTTTCAGAAAGGCTCAAAGATCGCTGATGCTCAGATGGCAGTGGTCGAGCTGCAAGAGTACCATAAGACTGCCGATCCTAGTGAATTGCTACGAGCCAAGAAGCTTGCTTCAGAATCAGCTTTTCAGTCGTCCGGAGAAACAAAGCCAGCCCACATTCACCCGACCGACCCCAATGCTACCCCGACTCACATCTCAACGACGCTCGACTCCAAATAGGAAGAAGCGCTCATCCAGTTCCTCCATGAGAACTGGGACATCTTCACATGGAAGCCCTCTGACATGCCTGGAGTTCCCAGGGAGCTGGCTGAGCACCGTCTATGAGTCGACCCAAAATTTAAGCCTGTGAAAGAACATCTTCGACGGTCCGCCGTCCAGAAGAGGAAAGCAATTGGCGAGGAGGCGGCTCGGCTCTTAGCAGCGGAGTTCATCCGAGAGATTTACCACTCCGAGTGGCTCGCCAATGTTGTCACAGTCCCCAAGAAGGACAAGTCACTTCGCATGTGCATTGATTTTAAACATATCAATCGGGCCTGCCCGAAAGATCATTTTCCTCTCCCTCGCATCGACCAAATAGTCGACTCGACCGTGGGGTGCGAGCGATTGTCTTTTCTGGACGCCTATTCCGGGTACCATCAGATCCGTATGTATGGACCCGACGAGATCAAAACAGCTTTCATCACTCCATTCAGATGCTTCTGTTATGTCACCATGCTATTCGGCCTCAAGAATGCCAGAGCCACGTTCATGACGATGATTCAGAAGTGTTTACTCACCCAAATCAGTTGGAATGTGGAGGCATACATGGATGATATTGTGGTTAAGTCACGGAAAGGTTCCGACCTGCGGACTGACCTTGCTGAAACCTTTGCAAACCTCAGGAGGTATGATATCAAGATCAATCCATCAAAGTGCACATTCGGAGTTCCAGGTGGAAAGTTACTCGGTTTTCTTGTTTCCGAACGGGGAATCGACGCCAATCCTGAAAAAGTCGGTGCCATACTCCGGATGAAGCGCCCTGTGCGTGTGCACGATGTCCAGAAGCTTACAGGTTGCTTGGCCGCTCTAAGTCGATTCATTTCTCGTCTCGGTGAAAAGGCGTTGCTCCTTTACCGACTGATGAAGAAGTCTGACAAGTTCGAGTGGACTCTAGAAGCTGATGCAGCATTTGCAGAGCTCAAAGCTCTGCTCTCCACCCAGCCGGTGCTTGCTGCCCCAATCAGTAAAGAGCCTCTGCTGCTTTACATTGCGGCCACGGGACAAGTTGTCAGTACAGTACTTACGGTCGAGTGGGAAGAAGAAGGAAAGGCCTTCAGAGTTCAGTGCCCAGTATATTATGTGTCTGAAGGTTTGACCCCTTCAAAACAAAGATATCCTCATTACCAGAAGCTTGTATATGGGATTTATATGACCACGAAGAAGGTTGCTCATTACTTCTCTGACCACTCCATTACAGTCGTCAGCGACGCCCCACTGTCAGAGATTCTGCACAATAGAGATGCGACTGGTCGAGTGGCAAAGTGGGCGATTGAACTCCTTCCCCTGGATATCAAATTTGAAGCAAAGAAGGCTATCAAGTCCCAAGCAATCGCTGATTTCGTCGCCGAGTGGATTGAACAGCAACTTCCGACTCAAATTCACTCGGAGCACTGGACCATGTTCTTTGATGGATCTAAGATGCTAAATGGTTCCGGTGCCGGGGTAGTATTAGTCTCCCCCCGAGGAGATAAGCTTAGATACGTTCTCCAGATTCACTTCGATTCCTCCAATAATGAAGCAGAATATGAAGCACTTTTGTATGGGTTGCACATGGCCATTTCACTCGGCGTCCGTCGCCTCATGGTCTATGGCGACTCAGATTTGGTGGTAAATCAGGTGATGAAGGAGTGGGACGTCAGAAGTCCGGCAATGACTGGTTATTGCAATGTAGTGAGAAAGTTAGAAAAGAAATTCGAGGGGTTAGAGCTTCATCATATCCCCCGACTGAAAAATCAAGCGGCTGACGATTTGGCAAAGATAGGCTCCAAGAGAGAAGCCATTCCCAGCAACGTGTTCCTGGAGCACATCCACTCACCGTCAGTCCAAGAAGATCCTTTTACAGAAGAAGCCCCGCAGCCGAAAAGTGCCACAGATCCGACTGAAGTCAAAGTTCCTGCTGTGGTCGACCTAATCATGGAAGTCTTGGCAATCACTCCTGACTGGACGATACCGTACATCGCGTATATCCTGAGGAAAGAACTCCCGGAGGACGAGGAAGAGGCTCGACAGATCGTCCATCGATCCAAGGCCTTCACAGTCATAAAGGGACAGTTGTATAGAGAAAGCGCGACTGGAATCGGTCAGAAGTGCATAACACCAGAAGAAGGTCAGATAATCCTTGATGATATCCACTCGGGGACCTGTGGTCACCATGCGTCTTCTCGGACCATTGTGGCTAAAGCATACCGAGCGGGATTTTACTGGCCAAGAGCAAATGAAATGGCAAAGGAGATAGTCGACAAGTGTGGAGGGTGCCAATTCTACTCCAACATGTCACACAAGCCTGCATCAGCCCTGAAGACCATTCCACTCGTCTGGCCCTTTGCTGTTTGGGGACTGGACATGGTTGGCCCATTGAGAACAGGCAGGAGCGGCTTCACTCATGTGCTTGTGGCAGTCGACAAGTTTACCAAATGGATCGAAGCTAAACCTATCAAGAATCTTGATGCCTGCACTGCTATCAGTTTCATCAGGGAGTTAACATTCAGATATGGAGTCCCGCATAGCATCATCACTGACAATGGATCAAACTTTGATTCGGACAAATTCAGAGCTTTTTGCGCCTCACAAGGCACACGAGTCGACTACGCATCGGTCGCCCATCCCCAGTCGAATGGACAAGCTAAAAGGGCAAATGGTCTGATTCTCAAAGGACTAAAGCCTCGACTGAGACATGATCTCAAGCACGTGGCAGGTGCTTGGGTCGACAAGCTTCCGTCAGTTCTGTGGGGATTGAGGACCACCCCGAACCGGTCGACTGGAAGAACTCTGTTCTTTCTGGTTTATGGAGCCGAAGTAGTTCTGCCGAGTGATCTTCTTCACAACGCACCCCGAGTCGAACTTTATACTCAAGATGAAGCAGAACAAGCCCGGCAAGACGCAGTCGACCTCTTAGAAGAAGAGAGAGAAATGGCCATGATCAGATCGACCATTTATCAACAAGACTTGCGTCGATTCCACGCTAGGAATGTGAAGAGTCGAGCCTTCCAAGAAGGAGATTTGGTCCTCCGAGTGGATCAACAGAAACCACACAAGCTTGCTCCTACTTGGGAAGGCCCCTTCATCGTCACCAGAGTCCTCCACAATGGAGCGTATCACCTCTACAATGTTGATCGCTAGATCGACGAGCCGCGAGCTTGGAATGCGGAACTGCTCCACCCCTTTTACACTTGAGTTCTCTCTCGGATAAGATGTAATAAGAAAAACTTCTGCAGTTCATTTTTATCAAAGACAAGAGTGTTCCAATAATTGCCGTCACTTTTGTTTGCGTACGAAATCCCCCAGTGGGTGACTTAGCTGCGAATCAGTTTCGCCTAAGTTTGTAAAAAAAAACCTACCGACTGGAGAGCAAACCTCCCACTCGGGGGCTTAGCTGCAGCCCAGTGCTCGCCTAAGTGTTTAAAAATCCTACCGAGTGGAGAGCAAACCTCCCACTCGGGGGCTTAGCTGCAGCCCAGTGCTCGCCTAAGAGTTTTAAAATCCTACCGAGTGGAGAGCAAACCTCCCACTCGGGGGCTTAGCTGCAGCCCAGTGCTCGCCTAAGAGTTTTAAAATCCTACCGAGTGGAGAGCAAACCTCCCACTCGGGGGCTTTGCTGTAGCCCAGTGCTCGCCTAAGTTTGTAAAAAAAAAAACC
>NC_041390.1:41666040-41670530 GCF_002162155.2 Triticum dicoccoides | reverse complement strand
CTCCCACTCGGGGGCTTAGCTGCAGCTTAGTGCTCGCCTAAGTGCTTAAAAAATCCTACCGAGTGGAGAGCAAACCTCCCACTCGGGGGCTTAGCTGCAGCCCAGTGCTCGCCTAAGTGTTTAAAAAATCCTACCGAGTGGAGAGAAAACCTCCCACTCGGGGGCTTAGCTGCAGCCCAGTGCTCGCCTAAGTGTTTTAAAATCCTACCGAGTGGAGAGCAAACCTCCCACCCGGGGGCTTAGCTGCAGCCCAGTGCTCGCCTAAGTGTTTAAAAATCCTACCGAGTGGAGAGCAAACCTCCCACTCGGGGGCTTAGTTGTGGCCCAATGCTCGCCTAAGTTTGAAAAAATCCTACCGAGTGGAGAGCAAACCTCCCACTCGGAGGCTTAGCTGCGGCCCAGCGCTCGCCTAAGTTCGAAACACAACCCAATCCACAAGGACGACGAGGCACAAATCGACTGCTACCTTCTCCTTCGGGGTTACACAACAAATACAAGGTTATTCCGAGTGAAGATCAAGTTCCACTCGACGGATCAATCCATGAAGATATTCAACGAGAAATCAAGTCCAGATAAGGCCTAAAGGTCCTAGACCTCATATTAAAGTACTCGAGCCCTCGGCTCGACAGAGTTTAACGGTTACAAAATCCACTCGGCATTCCGAGGCAAATTTAAAGCGAAGCATAAAAGATTTTCATTCCTCAAGCGGAGGACTGGAAGGGGCGATGAACTCGTCCAAGTCGATCCCGTCTGCAATACGAGTAGCAGCAGCGATGAAAGTCTCCATGAAGTCCTGAAAGCTGTGCTTCCTGGTATTGGCAACTTGGATGGTGGCCAGCTTTTCTTCTCGCGCCTCCTTGCAATGGACGCGGACCAGAGACAGAGCAACATCAGCACCACATCTAGCAGAAGATTTCTTCCATTCCGCCACTCGACCCGGGACTTCATTCAGTCGAACCATCAGGGACTCAAGGTCGTTCTGAAGCGTTGTTCCAGGCCAGAGTGATGTGTCGATCCGCGACATCGCAACCTTCAGCCGAGCAGGATAGTCAACAACGCTGGTAACACGAGACTCCAGTCGGAGCACGTTCATAGCAGCCTCGTCCTTCACGAGAGAATTGGCGGGACCCAAGCCTGGCTTCACTCGACTGGTTTCCTCTTCGAAGCTCTGGCAGAATTCTGCAAACACGATTCAAGAATAAGACAATGGCCTTACGCGAGCTTGGTAACTGCAAGACAGCCGGGTCGGAGTAATTACCTTCGAGCATGACGAACAGCTTCTTGGCGAGTCCACCGAGATAAACCTCCAGATCGTTTACCTTCCCCGCCAGCTCACCCGCCTGGTCGTGCAGAACCATCTTGTCGTTCTTTAGTCGGCTGACCTCTTGATTAGCTGTTTCGAGAGCAGTTTTCAGTCTGGAGTTCTCCTATTCAAGAGTTCCGGCCGAAGCCAATTTCTCTTCTGCAAGCTTCGTTTTGCTCAAGGCCTCCTTCTGTGCTTCGGCAAGATCTTGATCCTTCTTCTTCAGAGCTTCCTCCAGTTTATCTACAGAACGTCGAGTGAACTCAACATCAAGAACGGGCAAGAAAGGAAAGTCACTCATCAAGAATGAGAAACCTCACCAGCCATACCTTTTGCTTCGTCTCGCGCCTTCTGCAGGTTCTGTTGAGCGAGCTTCAAGTCAAGGTTGAGCTGGATCTGTTTGTTCTCCAACTCAGTGTAGAGAGCCACAAGTTCACAGGATTTCTGCAAAAGTCAGTTGACAGAGGTCCAAGATAAGTTGCTTCCGAGTAACCAAGAGACAATGATGACATTTCTAAGACTACAGCTAAATCAAAAACATTCAACAGTAGTCTCGGGGACTACACCCAGTGGGTGCACTCAGCGTACCCCCACTGGTTTTGAAAAAAAAATCGACTACCCGCAGTCGACCGGATACAGTTTCATTCAACATGGCCTGGCCAGACCAAGTGAAGAAGTAAAACTACAGCAACACAATATAAAGACTACAGTCGACTGCCAGCAGTCCACCGTAGTCTCGGGGACTACACCCAGTGGGTGCACTCAGCATGCCCCCACTCGACCAAAAACTTAACAGAAACACCCAGTGGGTGTATAGATTTAAAGATCTTCGGAAAAGAGATTCTTCAGACAGCATACCCTAACAGAACAAGCAGTGAATCGGCTGACCTGGACGTTACTCTGAAGAGCTGAACTCGCGTCATAAGCCGCTTGGCTGGCTTCTCGAACCACCTTGACCTGCTCCATCATGATGCCTGCCTGGCGTATAGCTTCCTTAGCTGCACCCACTTGGTCCTCAGGGACGTGGTGTGTGGCGAAGAGCGAAGGCGGATTTACGGTCGACGTCGAGGGCCGCACACTCGTCAGAGGATCGGCGAAAGTCACAGAAGCCCGGGTGGTATCGCCACCGTCTCGAGCTACGGCCTCAGGCGCCGGAGTGGATTGTGGGGTCTCGCCAGCTGACGCTTTCCTGTTCTGCCTCACTCTCAGCGGCGCTTCGTCTTCGTTGTCAGGAAGGTTAATAACATGAGGAGGAGCTACGAGAAAAATTCAATCGACCAGAGTTATAAGAAATCGTCAGTCGATTCAAGGCAGAACATCAGTAATCATACCAGGGTTGGAAGTAACAGCATCTTCCATCTCTTGATCATCGTCCTTGGCGGAGATCTCAGAAGTAGCAGCACTGCAAATTTTGAAAGACAGTCAGTCAGCTCAATGGATCGACCAAGGATCCGTCCACGGTCGACAAAGGAGAACAAGTTCTATCATTACCCAGAAATGGTGGGGACAGTCATCCTCATCTTGGGCAGAGCCTTGGGTGGCTTAGACGGTGCCGCGCCGGGGTGCTTGGGAGCTTTTTCAGTCGGCACTGGAGAAGAGGTCCGAGGGCGCTTCGACGACTGCCCAACGGAGCAGACGCCTTACCACGTTCCCGCGCAGGGTCGTGTGTAAGCTTGGATCGCCTTTCCGAGCGGGGAGGTTTAGCTTCCTCCTCCTCCTCTTCGCTGGAGTCGACGTCGTCGTCTCCCTCTCCTTCGCCGTCAGGTTCCCACTCCCCCTGTTCGTCTCCGCTTTCGCCTCCGCTCGCCTCCCCTTCTTCGGCCTGCTCCTGTGCTCCATTGGGTGTCGAGTACATCTCTATAGTTGCCTGGAGAATAGCAGACAAGTCGAAAGTCAGTCGACCGATTCAAAGAGAGCAAATGAAGAAAGCAAGATCTCAGTCGAGAACACAAGGTCAGACCTGGTCCACGTCGTATGTACTGTCAAGCGGGGGAACCCTCCTGGCTCCTCGGGGTTTGTCTTTGTTCCCTGTGATGCTCGACAGCCACCCTTCCAGCATCTCGTCAGTGACCTCCTCTGGGTGAATCCGAGTGGTGTCGTCGAGACCCGAGTACAACCACATAGGGTGGTCATGAGCCTGAAGCGGTTGGATGCGCCTCCGAAGGAAGACCTCCAGCAAGTCCATGCCCGTCACGCCCTCTCGGACAAGCTGAACCACTCGACCAACCAGCACCTTGACTTGTGCCTTTTCCTCCGGCAGCACTTTCAGAGAAGCGGGTTTTTTAGCTCAGTCCAGAGAGAAAGGGGGAAGACCAGTCGACTGCCCTGGGGTCACCTGGTCTTGACAATAAAACCAGGTCGACTGCCAACCACGGACCGACTCGGGAAAAGTGATGGACGGAAAAGAACTTTTTCCCCTCATCTGGATCGCCAGGCCCCCGCACAGCTGGATCACTTGCGTCCGTTCGTCACTCGACTTGGCTTTATTTACTGATTCGGAACGGCAAGTGAAGATGTGTTTAAAGAGTCCCCAATGAGGGCGGCAACCCAAGAAACTTTTGCACAAGGAAACGAAAGCCGCAAGAAACACGATGGAATTGGGAGTGAAATGGTGGAGCTGCGCTCCGAAGAAGTTCAAAAAGCTCCAGAAAAAAGGATGAGGAGGTAGAGAAAATCCGCGATCGATATGGGTGGCGAGGAGGACGCACTCACCGTCACGAGGTTGGGGTTCGACTTCTCTCCCCAGGAGACGCGCAGCTTCATGGGGAATGACTCCCCCCTCGACCATGTCGTCAAGATCTTCCTGCCGAATCACCGACGGCATCCAGTCGCCCTGGATCCAATCCCTGGGCAGAGCAGTCCTCGAGGAAGATCCGCCCAGAGCGGACCTCTTCCCCTTCCCCTGCACCGCCGCCTTCTTCGCGCGCTCCAAAGCCGACGTCTTGTCCTTCACCATTGTTGCCGGCGAGGCTCGAACGGACCTACGGTGATAGGGTGAGAGCGGAGGTGGCAGAAGACCTTGCGGGAGGAGGAGGAAAGGCGAGAGCACACTGTTGGGGAGCCCCAAGCCGGCAACTTATAAGGAGCCCCTTCCGAGTGGCTGACCGGTAGGCCCAGGCGATCCCGTCAAATCCCGCAACAGGCGCGCGCGCGATACGTGGCGAAAAAGGTGGCGCGGGGATCGAGG
>NC_041390.1:41623459-41665771 GCF_002162155.2 Triticum dicoccoides | reverse complement strand
GCGGGCTGCAGAACAACCCATCAAGCAGAAGATCCCGCTCATGCCGGCGCTCGGTATTTCACAAGTAAGGAAATTCACTCGACGAGAGACCAAGAATGGATCAAGGTGACCGAAAGAAGTCGACAACATCATCCGTGACGATTGATCCAGTACAAGACATTCATAGAACTCTAAAGACCGGACGGAAGGACCCCCAACTCCTTCCCCACTCGAACCTTGATCCATTCGGGGGCTAATGATGAAGCTATGTACCTAGGGTAGGGGCATGGACCTGTCCTAAGAGCCCTACCCAAGGACATCCCTACAAGAAGTCACCTTTCAATAGACTTGAAGGTATCCCACTCGACGGATTCAAAACACTCGACCAGGAAGCTACCACTCGACCACGAAGCCAACCACTCGACTGACAGGAGATCTAAAGTCACTCCGCAAGCAAACGGTCGGCCATTAAGTAGTCTTTATGGTCATCATAGCACTTTATTAGGGACGTTACCAGTAACACCCAGTCTTAATGTATTTTAACCCTGCATTACTGAGGCCCGGAGGGGCCTGGCGAACTCTATATAAGCCACCCCCCTCCTCAGTAGCAAGGGTTCGCACCCTTGGAATTCATACACACATAATCCAATCGACCGCCTCCGGGCACCGAGACGTAGGGCTGTTACTTCCTCCGTGAAGGGCCTGAACTTGTACATCCTGGTGTGTTTACAACTTCTCCATAGTTGAGATCTAGCCTCTCCATACATACCCCCCTACATCACTGTCAGAGTTAGAACCATGACACCCCCCTTGGGGAGCCTATATAAAGGGGGGAGGGAGGGGCAGCCAGATCCTTGACTCTTGGCGCCTCCCTCTCCCCTGCTACACCTCTCCCTCTCGAAGAAGAACGGCGAAGCCCTGCTGCGGTGACTGCTGCATCCACCACCACGCCGTCGTGCTGCTGGATCTTCATCAACCTCTCCTTCCCCCTTGCTGGATCAAGAAGGAGGAGACGTCACGCTGACCGTACGTGTGTTGAACGCGGAGGTGCCGTCCATTCGGCGCTAGGATCTCCGGTGATTTGGATCACGTCGAGTACGACTACCTCATCCCCGTTCTCTTGAACGCTTCCGCGCGTGATCTACAAAGGTATGTAGATGCAATCCGATCACTCGTTGCTAGATGAACTCATAGATGGATCTTGGTGAAACCGTCGGAAATTTTTTGTTTTTCTGCAACGTTCCCCAACAGTGGCATCATGAGCTAGGTCTACGTGTAGTTCTCTTTGCACGAGTAGAACACAATTTGTTGTGGGCGTAGATGTTGTCAACTTTCTTGCCGCTACTAGTCTTATTTTGCTTCAGCGGTATTGTGGGATGAAGCGGCCCGGACCAACCTTACACGTACGCTTACGTGAGACCGGTTCCACCAACTAACATGCACTAGTTGCATAAGGTGGCTGGCGGGTGTCTGTCTCTCCCACTTTCGTTGGAGCGGATTTGACGAAAAGGGTCCTTATGAAGGGTAAATAGAAGTTGACAAATCACGTTGTGGCTTTAACGTAGGTAAGAAAACATTCTTGCTTGAACCCTCTTGCAGCCACGTAAAACTTGCAACAACAATTAGAGGACGTCTAACTTGTTTTTGCAGCAAGTGTTTTGTGATGTGATATGGCCAAAGTTGTGATGAATGATGAATGAGATATGTGATGTATGAGATCATGTTCTTGTAATAGGAATCACGACTTGCATGTCAATGAATATGACAACCGGCAGGAGCCATAGGAGTTGTCTTTATTTTTTGTATGACCTGCGTGTCATTGAGAAACGCCATGCAAATTACTTTACTTTATTGCTAAACGTGTTAGCCATAATAGTAGAAGTAATAGTTGGCGAGCAACTTCATGGAGACACGATGATGGAGATCATGATGATGGAGATCATGGTGTCATGCCGGTGACAAGATGATCATGGAGCCCCAAGATGGAGATCAAAGGAGCTATGTGATATTGGCCATATCATGTCATTATTATTATTTCATTGCATGTGATGTTTATCATGTTTTTGCATCTTGTTTACTTAGAACGACGGTAGTAAATAAGATGATCCCTCATAATAATTTCAAGAAAGTGTCCCCCCTAACTGTGCGCCGTTGCGACAGTTTGTTGTTTCGAAGCACCACGTGATGATCGGGTGTGATAGATTCCAACGTTCACATACAACGGGTGTAAGACAGATTTACACATGCAAACACTTAGGTTGACTTGACGAGCCTAGCATGTACAGACATGGCCTCGGAACACAGAAGAGCGAAAGGTCGAGCATGAGTCGTATAGAAGATACGATCAACATGAAGATGTTCACCGATGTTGACTAGTCCGTCTCACGTGATGATCGGACACGGCCTAGTTAACTCGGATCATGTTATACTTAGATGACTGGAGGGATGTCTATCTGAGTGGGAGTTCATTGAATAATTTGATTTGATGAACTTAATTATCATGAACTTAGTCTAGAATCTTTACAACATGTCTTGTAGATCAAATGGCCAATGTTATCCTCAACTTCAACGCGTTCCTAGAGAAAACCAAGCTGAAAGACGATGGCAGCAACTATACGGACTGGGTCCGGAACCTGAGGATCATCCTCATAGCTGCCAAGAAAGATTATGTCCTACAAGCACCGCTAGGTGAAGCACCTGTTCTCCCTGCAGAACAAGACGTTATGAACGCTTGGCAGACACGTTCCGATGATTACTCCCTCGTTCAGTGCGGCATGCTTTACAGCTTAGAACCGGGGCTCCAAAAGCGTTTTGAGAGACACGGAGCATATGAGATGTTCGAAGAGATGAAAATGGTTTTTCAAGCTCATGCCCGGGTCGAGAGATATGAAGTCTCCAACAAGTTCTTCAGCTGTAAGATGGAGGAAAACAATTTTGTCAGTGAGCACATACTCACTATGTCTGGATTACATAACCGCTTAACTCAGCTGGGAGTTAATCTCCCGGATGACACAGTCATTGACAGAATCCTTCAGTCGCTTCCACCGAGCTACAAGAGCTTTGTGATGAACTTCAATATGCAGGGGATGGAAAAGACCATTCCTAAAGTATTTGCAATGCTGAAATCAGTAGAGGTAAAAGTCAAAAAGGAACATCAAGTGTTGATGGTGAATAAAACCACTAAGTTCAAGAAAGGCAAGGGTAAGAAGAACTTCAAGAAGGACGGCAAGGGAGTTGCCGCGCCCAGTAAGCAAGCTGCCGGGAAGAAGCCAAAGAATGGACCCAAGCCCGAGACTGAGTTCTTTTATTGCAAAGAAAGTGGTCACTGGAAGTGGAACTGCCCCAAATACTTAGCAGACAAGAAGGCCGGCAAAACAAAAGGTATATGTGTATACATGTAATTGATGTGTACCTTACCAGTACTCGTAGTAGCTCCTGTGTATCTGATACCGGTGCAGTTGCTCACATTTGTAACTCAAAGCAGGAGCTGCGGAATAAGCGAAGACTGGCGAAGGACGAGGTGACGATGCGCGTCGGGAATGGTTCCAAGGTCGATGTGATTGCCGTCGGCATGCTACCTCTACATTTACCTACGGGATTAGTTTTGAACCTCAATAATTGTTATTTAGTGCCAAGTTTGAGCATGAACATTGTATCAGGATCTCGTTTAATATGAGATGTCTACTCATTTAAATCCGAGAATAATGGTTGTTCTATTTATATGAGAGATATGTTTTATGGTCATGCTCCGATGGTGAATGGTTTATTCTTAATGAATCTCGAGCGTAATGCTACACATATTCATAGTGTGAATACCAAAAGATGTAAGGTTGATAATGATAGTCCCACCATACTTGTGGCACTGCCGCCTTGGTCACATAGGTGTCAAACGCATGAAGATGCTCCATGCAGATGGACTTTTAGAGTCTCTTGATTACGAATCATTTGACACGTGCGAACCATGCCTCATGGGTAAAATGACCAAGACTCTGTTCTCAGGAACAATGGAGCGAGCAACCAACTTATTGGAAATCATACATACTGATGTGTGCGGTCCAATGAGTGTTGAGGCTCGCGGTGGCTATCGTTATGTTCTCACCCTCACTGATGACTTGAGTAGATATGGGTATGTCTATTTAATGAAACACAAGTCTGAGACCTTTGAAAAGTGAATTTCAGAGTGAGGTTGAGAATCAACGTGACAGGAAAATCAAGTTCTTGCGATCAGATCATGGAGGAGAATACTTGAGTCACAAATTTGGCACACACTTAAGAAAATGTGGAATAGTTTCACAACTCATGCCGCTTGGAACACCTCAGCGTAATGGTGTTTCCGAACGTCGTAATCGCACTCTATTAGATATGGTGCGATCTATGATGCCTCTTACCGATTTACCGCTATCATTTTGGGGCTATGCTTTAGAGACTGCCGCATTCACTTTAAATAGGGCACCGTCGAAATCCGTTGAGATGACACCGTGTGAATTATGGTTTGGGAAGAAACCTAAGCTGTCGTTTCTAAAGGTTTGGGGATGCGATGCTTATGTCAAGAAACTTCAACCTGAAAAGCTCGAACCCAAGTCGGAAAAATGCGTCTTCATAGGATACCCTAAAGAAACTATTGGGTATACCTTCTACCTCAGATCCGAAGGCAAGATCTTTGTTGCCAAGAATGGATCCTTTCTAGAGAAAGAGTTTCTCTCAAAAGAAGTAAGTGGGAGGAAAGTAGAACTTGATGAAGTATTACCTCTTGAACCGGAAAGTGGCGCGACTCAAGAAAATGTTCCTGAGGTGCCTGCACCGACTAGAAAGGAAGTTAATGATGATGATCATGAAACTTCAGATCAAGTTGCTACTGAACTTCATAGGTCCACAAGAACACGTTCCGCACCAGAGTGGTACGGCAACCCTGTCTTGGAAATCATGTTGTTAGACAACGGTGAACCTTTAAACTATGAAGAAGCGATGGCGGGCCCGGATTCCGACAAATGGCTGGAAGCCATGAAATCCGAGATAGGATCCATGTATGAAAACAAAGTATGGACTTTGACTGACTTGCCCGATGATCGGCGAGCCATAGAAAATAAATGGATCTTTAAGAAGAAGACAGACGCGGATGGTAATGTGACCATCTATAAAGCTCGGCTTGTCGCTAAGGGTTATCGACAAGTTCAAGGGGTTGACTACGATGTGACTTTCTCACCTGTAGCGAAGCCGAAGTCTGTCCGAATCATGTTAGCAATTGCCGCATTCTATGATTATGAAATATGGCAAATGGATGTCAAAACGGCATTCCTTAATGGTTTCCTTAAGGAAGAATTGTATATGATGCAGCCAGAAGGTTTTGTCGATCCTAAGAATGCTGACAAAGTGTGCAAGCTCCAACGCTCGATTTATGGGCTGGTGCAAGCATCTCGGAGTTGGAACATTCGCTTTGATGAGATGATCAAAGCGTTTGGGTTTATGCAGACTTATGGAGAAGCCTGCGTTTACAAGAAAGTGAGTGGGAGCTCTGTAGCATTTCTCATATTATATGTAGATGACATACTTTTGATGGGAAATGATATAGAACTTTTGGACATCATTAAGGCCTACTTGAATAAGAGTTTTTCAATGAAGGACCTTGAAGAAGCTGCTTATATATTAGGCATCAAGATCTAGAGATAGATCAAGACGCCTCATAGGTCTTTCACAAAGCACATACCTTGATAAGATATTGAAGAAGTTCAATATGGATCAGTCTAAGAAGGGGTTCTTGCCTGTGTTGCAAGGTGTGAAATTGAGCTCAACTCAATGTCCGACCACGGCAAAAGATATAGAAGAGATGAGTGCCATCCCCTATGCCTCAGCCATAGGGTCTATTATGTATGCCATGCTGTGTACCAGACCTGATGTAAACCTTGCCGTAAGTTTGGTAGGAAGGTACCAAAGTAATCCTGGTAAGGAACACTAGACAGCGGTCAAGAATATCCTGAAGTACCTGAAAAGGACTAAGGACATGTTTCTCGTTTATGGAGGTGACGAAGAGCTCGTCGTAAAGGGTTACGTCGACGCTAGCTTCGACACAGATCTGGATGACTCTAAGTCACAAACCGGATACGTGTATATGTTGAATGGTGGAGCAATAAGTTGGTGCAGCTGCAAGTAGAGCGTCGTGGCGGGATCTACATGTGAAGCGGAGTACATGGCAGCCTCAGAGGCAGCGCATGAAGCAATTTGGCTGAAGGAGTTCATCACCGACCTAGGAGTCATACCCAATGCGTCGGGGCCGATCAAACTCTTCTGTGACAACACTGGAGCTATTGCACTTGCCAAGGAGCCCAGGTTTCACAAGAAGACCAGGCACATCAAGCGTCGCTTCAACTCCATTCGTGAAAATGTTCAAGATGGAGACATAGATATTTGTAAAGTACATACGGATCTGAATGTCGCAGATCCGTTGACTAAACCTCTCCCTAGGGCAAAACATGATCAACACCAGAACTCTATGGGTGTTCGATTCATCACAATGTAACTAGATTATTGACTCTAGTGCAAGTGGGAGACTGTTGGAAATATGCCCTAGAGGCAATAATAAAAGGATTATTATTGTATTTCCTTGTTCATGATGATTGTCTTTTATTCATGCTATAATTGTGTTATCCGGAAATCGTAATACATGT
Source organism: Triticum dicoccoides (assembly GCF_002162155.2). NCBI lineage: Eukaryota > Viridiplantae > Streptophyta > Magnoliopsida > Poales > Poaceae > Triticum > Triticum dicoccoides. Next base: position 41,659,130 of record NC_041390.1, on the reverse strand, counting down.
GTGAATACATAGACACCAACATGTCCCTAGTAAGCCTCTAGTTGACTAGCTCGTTGATCAACAGATAGTCATGGTTTCCTGACTATGGGCATTGGATGTCATTGATAACGAGATCACATCATTAGGAGAATGATGTGATGGACAAGACCCAATCCTAAAATAGCACAAGATCATATAGTTCGTTTGCTAGAGTTTTTCCAATGTCAAGTATCTTTTCCTTAGACCATGAGATCGTGTAACTCCCGGATACCGTAGGAGTGCTTTGGGTGTAACAAACATCACAACGTAACTGGGTGACTATAAAGGTACATTACAGGTGTCTCCGAAAGTGTCTGTTGGGTTGGCACGAATCGAGACTGGGATTTGTCACTCCGTATGACGGAGAGGTATCTCTGGGCCCACTCGGTAATGCATCATCATAATGAGCTCAAAGTGACCAAGTGTCTGGTCACGGGATCATGCATTACGGTACGAGTAAAGTGACTTGCCGGTAACGAGATTGAACGAGGTATTGGGATACCGACAATCGAATCTCGGGCAAGTAACGTATCGATTGACAAAGAGAATTGTATACGGGGTTGCTTGAATCCTCGACATCGTGGTTCATCTGATGAGATCATCGAGGAGCATGTGGGAGCCAACATGGGTATCCAGATCCCGCTATTGGTTATTAACTGGAGAGCCATCTCGGTCATGTCTACATGTCTCCCGAACCCGTAGGGTCTACACACTTAAGGTTCGGTGACGCTAGGGTTGTAGAGATATGAATATGCAGTAACCTGAAAGTTGTTCGGAGTCCCAGATGAGATCCCGGACGTCACGAGGAGTTACGGAATGGTCCGGAGGTGAAGAATTATATATAGGTAGTGCAGTTTCGGCCATCGGGAGAGTTTCGGGGGTCACCGGTATTGTACCGGGACCACCGAATGGGTCCCGGGGGTCCACTGGGTGGGGCCACCCATCCCGGAGGGCCCCATGGGCTGAAGTGGGGAGGGGAACTAGCCCATAGTGGGCTGGTGCGCCCCCCTTGGCCCACCCCCTGCGCCTAGGGTTGGAAACCCTAGGGTGGGGGGGGCGCCCCACTTGCCTTGGGGGCCACTCCACCCTTGGCCGCCACCCCCCCTAGGAGATCCCATCTCCTAGGGCCGGCGCCCCCCTTGGGGAGCCTATATAAAGGGGGGAGGGAGGGGCAGCCACATCCTTGACTCTTGGCGCCTCCCTCTCCCCTGCTACACCTCTCCCTCTCGCAGAAGAACGGTGAAGCCCTGTTGCGGTGACTGCTGCATCCACCACCACGCCGTCGTGCTGCTGGATCTTCATCAACCTCTCCTTCCCCCTTGCTGGATCAAGAAGGAGGAGACGACACGCTGACCGTACGTGTGTTGAACGCGGAGGTGCCGTCCGTTCGGCGCTAGGATCTCCGGTGATTTGAATCACGTCGAGTACGACTACCTCATCCCCGTTCTCTTGAACGCTTCCGCGTGTGATCTACAAAGGTATATAGATGCAATCCGATCACTCGTTGCTAGATGAACTCATAGATGGATCTTGGTGAAATCGTAGAATTTTTTTTGTTTTTCTGCAACGTTCCTCAACACTCAAGTCCAGTTCTCATCAAGAATTCCTTTCCCACCTCATCATATGCACTGGGTGTCAAATGAGTGCTTGGCATGTTTCCAGCCTTCACTTGTTTCACAAACAACTCCACGATAATCCGAGTATTATCATCGGTCCATTCGGCTGACCCACTTGACGACATTTCTATACAAAAATGATATTACTTTATGGATACACATTACCTCAAAATATATGCCAAACAATCAGTACCATCTCATAAATAGATACCAAAATCAGTAGCATCATGAACATGTACCAACAATCAACGTCCATTACTATATAATCATGTGTCCAAATATATGGGAAACAATCACTGCCATCTCACAAACAATCAGTAGTAGCATGAATATGTAGCAAAGAATCGGCATCCATCAGCAAAGAATCGACAACTATATGGAAAATAAACAGTAACCAGGATGAACATGTACTACCAACATAAGGAAATTATTGACTTGATCTGAAATCAATTCATATCACAAGAAATTGGGGCTACACACAGCACAGGAACTAGGCTGAATCAGTAACATATCACAAGAAATTGGGGCTATAGTGTGCACACGAACTTGACTGAATCAGAGTACAACAAGAGGGGGGAGGTGGCTGCTCACCTTGAGCTGGGGGGAACGGCTTCTCTGGCGTGGATCTTGCGGCCATGCCCGTCCAGGAGCTGTACTTGGTGCGGCCACCGGCGGCGACCAACGGAGGAAGTGGCGGCAGATGGGGAGACGACAGCACGGGACTTCGGGAGGCTGCTGCGAGCGGCGATGGACGGACACTTGCAGGGCGATGCGTAGATCCGAGGGGCGGCGGCGGACGGCAGCGCGACGGCGCGGCGGCTGGCCGGCGATGGGGCGGCGGCTAGGGTTGCGAGAGCAGAGGAGGAGCGTGGGCGTTCATTTTCTGTACAAGCAGAGGAGTCGGGCCACCGGGTCGAGGGAAACGATTCGAGTCGGTATACTTCATGGTGGCATTGCTACCGTAATTTTGAGCAACTCCCGATTCTGCTTTTGGCGAAGCTAGGCATGGGCAGCTTCTCGTCTCCGTGATAATTGCACGGGCGAATCCTGGTTTCCATGGAGCCAGCTTCTCGAAGCGTTGCCGTTCGGTCCGGCTTCTCGGAGCGAATTTCGGAAGCCAGCTCGTGGACTGCTTCCAAACGGGCCCTAGGTCGTCATTGACTTGGCTTCTTTTTTTTCACTGTAACAAGGTACCTGGCTTTCCTTTTTCTGAACGTGTCCGAGCCCGTGTCAGACTAACAGCAGCCATATCTTCAATCTTTGCACAACTCCAAAGCCTCTCTTCTTCTATGCTAAAAAAAGCCTTTCTTCTTCTATTTAATCCTGGTGAGGAGTAGTACTAGTCTCACGTGAGAAGGTGAAGAGCCATTGACTTTGGTCCATGTGCCCACTACTAATACAACTAGTATTTTTCTAATTTAATCCCGATGAGCAGTATACCTCTACTCCTTCACGTGTACAGGTAATACTCCGAACGACACGGACAACAGATCCATCCAATCATGTCGGTCTCGGAGGCAAAAACAGGTCCGGCGGTTTAATAATGTGGTGATGGTAGTAGGCCGGTTTGACGCCATGGTTGTCACAGACGACGGTTTAATACGGCGCGGTCGTGGCTGTAGTAGTTTGGCGCGAGGCTAACTCGGATACGGCGAGTTACTAAAAACCAAATCACCCTCCAAATCTAGCTTTACGAACAACAGAGCTCGTATCCCCAATCACCGGCATCGGTAGCTTGAATAGATCTTCAAGGTGACACTCGAGCCTTTTGACCTTTCTCCATAACGACTAATTGGTGAACAAAAACAAACCGGCGGCTCACTGATGGAGGCGATTTGGACTTCTTTTCTTTGTGACTTGCGGCAGTCATCAGACTGTAACTTTAATTTTCTTGAACTTTAAATCAGCCTGACTGAATCTGAACCGATGAACTCAAAATTTTGGCATATCCTTTCCAACTGGCTCTGCTTTATCCGAAATTTGTGAACTTTCTCGATCCTTCAGAGAGATCCCTCCAAGAACTCAACACCATCGTGCGCGGGCCCCATGGCCACAAGGTTAAGAGTATCAGATACTCAGGTGCTACTTCGAGCATTAGTAAGGTACACATCAATAACATGTATATCACATATACATTTGTTCACCTTGCCATCCTTCTTATCCGCCAAATACTTGGGGCAGTTCCGCTTCCATTGACCAGTTTGTTTGCAGTAGAAGCACTTAGTCTCAGACTTAGGTCCAGACTTGGGTTACTTCTCCTGAGCAGCAACTTGTTTGCCGTTCTTTTTGAAGTTCCCCTTCTTCTTTCCTTTACCCTTTTTCTTGAAACTGCTGGTCTTATTGACCATCAACACTTGATGCTCCATTTTGATTTCTACCTCCACAGCCTTTAGCATCGCGAAGAGCAGCATGGGCCATCTATCTACAATCAACATAGACAAGAAAAATACTATCAGATACTAAGTTCATGATAAATTTAAGTTCAATTAATCATATTACTTAAGAACTCCCACTTAGATAGACATCCCTCTAATCTTCTAAGTGATCACGTGATCCAAATCAACTAAACCATGTCCGATTATCACGTGAGATGGAGTAGTTTCAATGGTGAACATCACTATGTTGATCATATCTACTATATGATTCACGCTAGACCTTTCAGTCTCAGTGTTCCGAGGCCATATCTGCATATGCTAGGCTCGTTAAGTTTAACCTGAGTATTCCGTGTGTGCAACTGTTTTGCACCCGTTGTATTTGAACGTAGAGCCTATCACACCCGATTATCACGTGGTGTCTCCGCACGAAGAACTTTCGCAACGGTGCATACTCAGGGAGAACACTTATACCTTGATAATTTAGTGAGAGATCATCTTATAATGCTACCGTCAATCAAAGCAAGATAAGATGCATAAAAGATAAACATCACATGCAATCAATATAAGTGATATGATATGGCCATCATCATCTTGTGCTTGTGATCTTCATCTCCGAAGCACCTTCATGATCACCATTGTCACCGACGCGACACTTTGATCTCCATCGTAGCATTGTTGTCGTCTCGCCAACTTATGCTTCTACGACTATCGCTACCGCTTAGTGATAAAGTAAAGCATTACAGGGCGATTGCATTGCATACAATAAAGCGACAACCATATGGCTCCTGCCAGTTGCCGATAACTCGGTTACAAAACATGATCATCTCATACAATAAAATATAGCATCATGCCTTGACCATATCACATCACAACATGCCCTGCAAAAACAAGTTAGACGTCCTCTACTTTATTGTTGCATGTTTTACGTGGCTGCTATGGGCTGAGCAAGAACCGTTCTTACCTACGCATCAAAACCACAACGATAGTTTGTCAAGTTAGTGTTGTTTTAACCTTCTCAAGGACCGGGCGTAGCCACACTTGGTTCAACTAAATTTGGAGAAACTGACACCCGCCAGCCACCTGTGTGCAAAGCACGTCGGTAGAACCAGTCTCGCGTAAGCGTACGCGTAATGTCGGTCCGGGCCGCTTCATCCAACAATACCGCTGAACCAAAGTATGACATGCTGGTAAGCAGTATGACTTATATCGCCCACAACTCACTTGTGTTCTACTCGTGCATATAACATCTACACGTAAAACCAGGCTTGGATGGCATTGTTGGGGAACGTAGTAATTTCAAAATTTTCCTACGCACACACAGTATCATGGTGATGCATAGCAACGAGAGGGGAGAGTGTTGTACACGTACCCTCGTAGACCGAAAGCGGAAGCGTTAGCACAACGCGGTTGATGTAGTCGTACGTCTTCACGATCCGACCGATCAAGTACCGAATGTATGGCACTTCCGTGTTCAGCACACATTCAGCTCAATGACGTCCCTCGAACTCCGATCCAGCCGAGATTTGAGGGAGAGTTCCATCAGCACGACGGCGTGGTGACGATGATGATGTTCTACCGATGCAGGGCTTCGCCTAAGCACCGCTACGATATTATCGAGGTGGACTATGGTGGAGGGGGCACCGCACGCGCTAAGAGATCCAAGAGATCAATTGTTGTGTCTAGAGGTGTCCCTGCCCCCGTATATAAAGGAGAAAGGGGGAGAGGCCGCCGGCTAGGAGGAGGCGCGGCAGGGAGGAGTCCTACTCCCACCGGGAGTAGGACTCCCTCCTTTCCTAGTTGGAGTAGGAGAAGGGGGAAGGAGGGAGAGAGGAAGGAAAGGGGGCGCCCCCCTCCTTGTCCAATTCGGACTAGAGGGGGAGGGGGCGCGCGGCCTGCCCTGGCCGCCCCTCCTCTTCTCCACTAAGGCCCATCTTGGCCAATTAAACCCCCGGGGGGTTTCCGGTAACCCCCGGTACTCCGGTAAAATCCCGATTTCACCCGGAACACTTCCGATATCCAAATATAGGCTTCCAATATATCAATCATTATGTCTCGACCATTTCGAGACTCCTCGTCATGTCCGTGATCACATCCGGGACTCCAAACTTCCTTCGGTACATCAAAACACATAAACTCATAATATAACCGTCATTGAACTTTAAGCGTGCGGACCCTACGGGTTCGAGAACTATGTAGACATGACCAAGACACGTTTCCGGTCAATAACCAATAGCGGAACCTGGATGCTCATATTGGCTCCTACATATTCTACGAAGATCTTTATCGGTCAAACCGCATAACAACATATGTTGTTCCCTTTGTCATCGGTATGTTACTTGCCCGAGATTCGATCGCCAGTATCTTAATACCTAGTTCATTCTCATTATCGGCAAGTCTCTTTACTCATTCTGTAATACATCATACCGCAACTAACTCATTAGTTGCAATGCTCGTAAGGCTTATAGTGATGTGCATTACCGAGTGGGTCCAGAGATACCTCTCCGACAATCGGAGTGACAAATCCTAATCTCGAAATACGCCAACCCAACAAGTATCTTCGGAGACACCTGTAGAGCACCATTATAATCACCCAGTTACGTTGTGACGTTTGGTAGCACACAAAGTGTTCCTCCGGTAAATGGGAGTTGCATAATCTCATAGTCATAGGAACATGTATAAGTCATGAAGAAAGCAATAGCAGAATACTAAACGATCGTGTACTAAGCTAACAGAATGGGTCAAGTCAATCACATCATTCTCCTAATGATGTGATCCCGTTAATCAAATGACAACTCATGTCAATGGCTAGGAAACATAACCATCTTTGATCAACGAGCTAGTCAAGTAGAGGCATACTAGTGACACTCTGTTTGTTTATATATTCACACAAGTATTATGTTTCCGGTTAATACAATTCTAGCATGAATAATAAACATTTATCATGATATAATGAAATAAATAATAACTTTATTATTGCCTCTAGGGCATATTTCCTTCACTAACTGTGTAAAATGAAGATCACATTTGTTTTTTATTGGAAAAGGAGTGCTTTAACGGTAAAAAGGTCCATTGTGTTTTAACAAAAAAAGTAGCATGACGAGCATGTGGATCCTAAAAGTATATATTTGACACAATTGATGTTGAACCACTATAAAATTGATGTCCCTTGGTACTTTTGAATATTTCCAATGTTGTTTTGCTACTTGCAAAGTTGTTTGATGAGCCAGCCATTGGGCCTTAGACACAAGACGAGGATCGGCCGCGAGGAGGGGGCGCAAGAGCCGCTACGCTTCTACGCCCAGATCAAGGACGAGGAGGATATCGCCATGCTCATCATCCCATCTAAGTTCAGGGAAGTGATGAAGCAGTGGTTCATGTTGAAGCCTCCTTGCGTCGCCAGGCTCTCGGTGAACAAGTGTTGTGTAACACCCACGATGCGGCTATATCTCCCACGTGTCGGAGCAGGACTTAGAGGCATAACCGCATTGTAGGCATGTCGCAAGAGGGGGAATCTTTGCACATCCCATGTACTGAATAAGAAAGGGATAAAGAGTTGGCTTACAATCGCCACTTCACACAATACATAAATATAGCATTACATCATCCAGAATACAATCAAGGTCCGACTACAGAACCAAATAAAGAAATACAACCCCTAATGCAAAAGATCCCCGATCGCCCCGACTGGCCTCCACTACTGATCAACTGGAAACAAAACAACTCAACAAACACGGTCTTCATCAAGCTCCCATTTGAGCTGGGTTGCGTCACCTGCTCTGTATCATCGGCACCTGCAACTGGTTTTGGGAGTAATCTGTGAGTCACGAGGACTCAGCAATCTCACACCCTCGCGATCAAGACTATTTAAGCTTATGGGAAGGAAAGGGTGGTGAGGTGGAGCTGCAGCAAGCACTAGCATATATGGTGGCTAACTTACGCAAATGGGAGCGAGAAGAGAAGCAAAGCACGATCGTGAACTAGAAGTGATCAAGAAGTGATCCTGAAACTACTTACGTTCAAGCATAACTCCAAAACCATGTTCACTTCCCGGACTCCGCCGGAAAGAGACCGTCACGGCTACACACGCGGTTGATACAATTTAGTTAAGTTAAGTGTCATGTTCTCTACAACCGGACATCAACAAATTCTCATCTGCCCATAACCGCGGGCACGGCTTCCGAAAGTTCAAAACCCTGCAGGGGTGTCCCAACTTAGCCCATCACAAGCTCTCACGGTCCACGAAGGATATTCCTTCTCCCAGGAAGACCCGACCAGATTCGGAATCCCGGTTACAAGACATTTCGACAATGGTAAAACAAGACTAGCAAAGCCACCCGGATGTGCCGACAAATCCCGATAGGAGCTGCACATATCTCGTTCTCAGGGCACACCGGCTTGTCCAAACTTCCGGTAGGCCAACCCAGAGTTGCCCCTGGTGGTCACCGGCGGCTGACAGGTTGGACCAACACTCAGAGGAGCACTAGCCCGGGGGTTTAAAATAAAGATGACCCTTGAGTCTGTAGAACCCAAGGGAAAATGGCTTATGTGGCAAATGGTAAAACCAAGGTTGGGCCTTGCTGGAGGAGTTTTATTCAAGGCGAACTATCAAGGGGTTCCCATTATAACCCAACTGCGTAAGGAACGCAAAATCAAGGAACATAACACCTGTATGACGGAAACTAGGGCGGCAGGAGTGGAACAAAACACCAGGCATAAGGCCGAGCCTTCCATCCTTTACCAAGTATATAGATGCATTAATTAAATAAGATATAATAATGATATCCCAACAATATCCATGTTCCAACATGGAACAAAACTCCATCTTCACCTGCAACTAGCAACACTATAAGAGGGGCTGAGCAAAGCGGTAACATAGCCAAACAACGGTTTGCTAGGACAAGGTGGGTTAGAGGCTTGACATGGCAATAATGGGAGGCATGATATAGCAAGTGGTAGGTATCGCGGCATAGCAAAAGAGCAAGAAACTAGCAAGCAAAGATAGAAGTGATTTCGAGGGTATGGTCATCTTGCCTGAGATCCCGCAAGGAAGAAGAATGAGTCCATGAAGAAGACAAACGGACGTATTCGAACGGATCCTCACAAATGCAACGTTATCGGAACTAACCCGAAGAAGCAACACCGGAAAAAAGCAAACAACATAGTAAACAACCATCACATAAGCATGGCATGATGCACAAACAAATATGATGCATGTCCAGTTTAAATATGCATGGCATGGCATGGCAAAGTGCAACAAACAACACTACAAATTAAGTGGAACTCAATATTCAACGAGTTGCATATTGACGAGACACCACATGACTTATTTAGTTATCTCTCGGTTATGTACTTATCAATATTAAATGTTGTTAAACATGGCAAGAGATGAAGCATAAATAAAATACACAGTTAGGCATTTTAAATGAGGCCGGAAACATCAAACAACAATTCCGGTAAATCCTCATGTGCATTAGTAATTTGGTGCAACAACAATTTTAAACATCTAAATGTTATTATCATGATGCAGATGACATATTCAAGTTAGATGCAATTTTATGAAAAAGTTGACATGATAATATATGAGGCATTTGCCATCGTGGCGGAAACAAAAGGGGTGCCACGGCGATGATAACAAAACGGTGCCACGACAATGTTCCGGTTCCGGCAACTTATTGAGACGTCGGTGCAAAAGAAAGTGTGGCGGGAGCGTGCAAAAGATGGTGGGGTGATCCCGGTTACCGGGTTGCCACGGGTCGACGACGGTGACAAGGCAAAAGAGGGGCAACGTGCACCGACAATTCGAGAACGGAGCAAGCACTAGCATCTCATACATCACACATGCATTCGTTCAGGGGCGGTCGTCTCAGGGTTATACCTTTGAAGCGTGCGTTATCGGAGGGGTTCAAGTTCGATGCGATGTAGGGGAAGTAGACGTTCTCGGGACGTTCATAGTGGAATTAGTCGTTCTCGCAACGGTAGTCGTTCACGTTCTTAGTCGCACAAGTTTTCCTAGATGTTCAGGGTCATGGCGAGAAACTTGACGTCCACGGTGTCTTCGAGGGTCGACGGTAGTGGTACTTGGCAAAATGCACGTCGAGGGTAGTTGTTCTCGTATCGACGTGGTACTTGGCGATTTCGGAGACGACGGAAGACGAACTTGGTGATCCTCGTAGAACTAGTACTTGGCGTTAGTGATACACGTTTTGAAAGCAGTTCACGACGATGGTAGCCGAACGGATCCTCACAAACGCAACATTATCGGAACTAACCCGAAGAAGCAACACTGGAAAGAAGCAAACAACATAGTAAACAACCATCACATAAGCATGGCATGATGCGCAAACAAGTATGATGCATGTCCGGTTTAAATATGCATGGCATGGCATGGCAAAGTGCAACAAACAACACTACAAATTAAGTGGAACTCAATATGCAACGAGTTGCATATTGACGAAACACCACATGACTTATTTAGTTATCTCTTGGTTATGTATTCATCAATATTAAATGTTGTTAAATATGGCAAGAGATGAAGCATAAATAAAATACACAGTTAGGCATTTTAAATGAGGCTGGAAACATCAAACAACAATTCCGGTAAATCCTCATGTGCATTAGTAATTTGGTGCAACAACAATTTTAAACATCTAAATGTTATTATCATGATGCAGATGACATATTCAAGTTGGATGCAATTTTATGAAAAAGTTGACATGATAATATATGAGGCATTTGCCATCATGGCGGAAAAAAGGGGTGCCACGGCGACGATAATGAAACAGTGCCACGGCAACGTTCCGGTTCTGACAACTCATTGAGACGTCGGTGCAAAAGAAAGTGTGGCGGGAGCATGCAATATGGTGGGGTGATCCCGGTTACCGGGTTCCCACGGGTCGACGACGGTGACAAGGCAAAAGAGGGGCAACATGCACCAACAATTCGAGCACGGAGCAAGCACTAGCATCTCATACATCACACATGCATTCGTTCACGGGTGGTCGTCTCAGGGTTATACCTTTGAAGCGTGCGTTATTGGAGGGGTTCAAGTTCGATGCGGTGTAGGGGAAGTAGACGTTCTCGGGGCGTTCGTAGTGGAAGTAGTCGTTCTCGCAACGGTAGTCGTTCATGTTCTTAGTCGCACAAGTTTTCGGAGATGTTCAGGGTCACGACGAGAAACTTGACGTCCACGGTGTCTTCGATGGTCGACGGTAGTGGTACTTGGCAAAATGCACGCCGAGGGTAGTTGTTCTCGTATCGACGTGGTACTTGGCGATTTCGGAGACGACGGAAGACGAACTTGGTGGTCCTCGTAGAACTAGTACTTGGCGTTAGTGATACACGTTTTAAAAGCAGTTCACGACGATGGTAGCCGAAACTTGGTGATCCAAAGGGGTACTTGACGAATAACGGCCGTCGTGGTACTTGATGAAATCCTGGAAGATGGACTTGACGCATGAAAGGTCTTCGGTGCCACGGTACTTATCAGGTCATCATGCAGACGTTCTTTCGAAGAGGAACTTGTCGCGTCCCAAAATGAGCAAGGCAAAAGCCCTCGTTCAACGAAGCCGAACTTGACGAAATCCACAAATAGGACTTGGCGCGGGCGTGACGATGCAATGGAAGTGTGCGGCGGTTGCTGCTATTCATCTGCTTCGAGCAGAGGAGAGGCCATGGTGGATGCAGACGACGACGCAGCAGCAAACTTGACACAGGGGAGCAGCAGAGGGACTCTGGAGAATGGCATGATGCAGGTTGGGCGGCGGAGCTTGACGGGTCCAGGCGAGGTCGCCGGCAGCAGGGGCTGCGACGTGGCCGGGCTTCGGCTGTCGACGACTCCGGTGGCCTGCACGGATGGTAGAGGAGGCAAGGACGAGGCGCGATGGTGGAGGAACCAGAGGCAGGGACGGATCCTGTCGATGAGATTCGGCCAGGGACGGGCAGGGCGGTGGAGCTGGCCTGAACTGGTGGTGGAGGAGGCAGCAGGAGGTCGCCGGCGCGGAGGAGAAGGAGGTGCGAGGGCGAGGGACGGCACCAGAGCATTGGCAGGGTGAGGAAGAGGCCGGGCGTCGGGTCTGGTGGTGTAGCGCGAGGAAGGAGAGGCCAGCAGGGGCGCGGCAAACCATGGAGGCCGGTGGTGCCATGGCCGCGTGGGTCAGGCGAGCTCGCGGTGGAGGCACTCGGGCGCGGGGCGGAGCTTGGGGGCGGCGAACTTGGAGGCGGGGCGGCGTCGGGCGCGCAGGTGGATGTGGTCGGGCTAGAACGACGGGAGGCGACAGGGCTTGCTGGAGCTGGGCTTCTGCTCGCGCGTGAGGAGACTGGGATGGCTGCTGGACTCCAACGAGCATAGGAGCAGGGTGCCATAGGAGGAGGTCGGGGTCCATGGCCATGGGGATCGGCGCGAGGAAGAGAGGAGGATGACAGGGATCGGGTAGAAGAGAGATGCGCGAGGGGATCTAGCGGGGCTCGTGCGTGCAGGTGCTGGCGGCGGCCTAGAGGGAGACGAGGGAGATGGGGGTCGGGCCAGGAAGAGGGTTAGGTTAGGAATAGGTGGGCTTTGGCCTTGGGTCGGCCTAGTAGAGAGGGAGGGGCTGCCCTAGAGAGGCCGGCGGCTGGACCTTAGGCGGGCTTCTGCTAGGAGGCCCAAGTGGCCAGAGGCCTGGCTGGGCTCCTCTCTCCTTCCCTCTTCTCTTTTAATAAAAAAACCTCAGATAGCAAAATAAAAAGAAAAGAGCAGGGATCTAAGGGAGGTTTCTGACAAGGAGGTAAAATGCTATGGGGTCTAGGATTTATGTAATATTTGAATAAATTTCTTAGGGCATTTTGAAAGGTAGAAAATTAAACCAAGTTTGAATTAACTTCAAACTTGATGCAATTTTGAACCCAACCAAAACAACGTCAAAAGAGATGAAATTTGGCAGAGAGGTTGAAGGCATGGTCGGGAATTTAAAGGAAAAGAATGAACATTAATAGAGAAGGGGAAAGTGGCACTTGGAAAAGAAAGGAAATAGAAGGAAAGGAGAAGGAGATGATGCATGGGACAAAGGCATGGGGAATTATTTTGCAAGTGTGTCAAGGTAATTCCACATTAATGAAATATTTAATATAGCTCCCTGCTATTGGGAGGATATGTTCTAAAGAGAATCACCATGTGAATTCCCTCGATTTAAATGGACCGAAGATCCATGCAATTTATTTAGTTGAGTTGCAAAAGATTTATGAGATGATGGCATGATGACATGATGCGACGCAAAAATAAAAGGGCAGGCACAAATGAAACACATGGCGAAACCCGGAACATATGGAAGTCTTCTCGAGCATCGGTCTCGGGGCGTCACAACACTCCACCACTACGAGAGGATCTCGTCCCGAGATCTAGAATGGCACCGGAGGGAAAATAGAAGAGGAAGAGAAAAGGTACAACTAAGTTGCTTCTTTGACAAATGAGTGAAACCAAAGAACCTTGCGAGGTTGAACAAATTGAAAGAAAGAATACAACAAAGATGAACAAAGTTGAAAACACTCCGTTAGAAGAGAGGAACAAGGAACATTACTAGAACCTTGTAGGTTGCGAGAATAGGGAAAAAAGGGGGCGTAATGGACAAGAAGTACATGCAAGCGCTCCGGTAGAAACGAGATGTACAAGGAATGATAAGGATCAATTAAGACAACACTCCGGTTGGAACAGGAAGGTAAAGAATATGAGCTTGGCAAAAGAAAGCACTTGGATGAGACTCCGGTTAGAAGAGGAATGATAGACACAACATTCCAGTTAAAACAAGATAGAGAAGGAAAAAGAATGATATAATTTGGGCAGCACTCCGACTGTAAATGGAAGGAATTGAACAAGATCTTGACAAACAAGATGATGGGTTGAAGAGAGCAACATCACAATGCCTCCGGAACAAAAGATAGAATGGACTGAAAGTAACAAAGAAGAAAACAACATCTTCTACGTCGAATGAATTTGAAAGCGTCCTTAGAAAGGAGGATTGAATGGAGTTGTTGAAAATAAAACAACAAAAGAATAAGGTTGTTGTGGGCTTATGGAAAAACATCTCAAAACTATGAGGTGAAATTCTGCCACTGACGGAAACAATAGATTGGATTGATATCAACACACTACAAAAAAAGACACATCCGTGACATTTTGGGCCGAACGAAATTTTTTTGTCATACATATGACACTTCTATGACGATAATTGTGACAAAACCCGGTATCATCATAGATGTGGTGGGCTCCTACTTCTATGACAAAAAATCATGACAGAAAATGGGCTTTTCATCCTGGGTGGGCTGGAGACGCAGCTGCATGACATTCTTTGGGCCGTCCATGACGGAAAAAACCATGGTAGAAGCGAGGGGGAGGAAAATTTCGGGGAGTTCCCGGTTACGGTGGGAGGTCGGGGGTCGAGCGATGCACGTTTCTCTCGTACATGTACGCGCGTGTGTGCGACGCGTTGGCTCTAACTGAACCCAAGCGAGGCGTTGGGCTCTAACAGAACCCGAGCGATTGCAGTGCAGTCTACGCGTTATGGAACCCGAGCGATCGATCGATGGTTGTTAACTGAACCCGATCGATGCTAACAGTAGCTCGTGGAGGCTGGAGGGGGTCGACGGTGGAGATGAACAGTATCTCGTGGAGTCCCGTTTTGCGGTATGCCACACCCCTCCCGATGAACAGGACCCCCGTTTCGACCATAGCGCTCCAACACAAGTCCGTTTCCTCCGTTTTGCGGCATGCCACACCCCTCCCGATGAACATGACCCCCGTTTCGACCATAGGAGGTCCGTTTCCTCCGTTTTGCGGTACACCAGACCCCTCCCGATCAATAGGACCCTGTTCCGAACGTAGGAGGTCCGTTTCCTCTGTTGTGCGGTACGCCAGGCCTCATTTCCATCGCCTGTTCCGTCCAAGCCCTCCCGATGAACACGACGCATTCCGTTGCCTCCCCATGAACACGACGCATTCCGTTGCCTCCCCATGAACACGACGACGACGTTGTTTCTCCGTCCGACCCAGCCATGTACACGAGCCCTGGCCGTACGTATGCGCGAGTTGGCGTTCGAGACCCCGCCCGTATGTACACATACGTGGCCATATTTTCTTTCTTGCACCCTGGCCGTTGTACGTACGTGTACATTCTATGTGCGCGCCTCTACTACAACACATGCGCGCCTCTACATCGACCAGTATATATGTGCGTACACGTTCGCGACCAGCATGACAACGCTACGTACGCTTCGACCAGGTGGGTCCCGACTGTCAGGCACTTCCTTGCGTGCGAAGATGTAGCTGGTGAGTCCCAGCAGTCAGGGGCAAACGTTTTTTTCGCGAAATACGGTGGCCCGTCCGGTGGGTCCCCGCTGTCAGGTGGAGGAATAATTATTTTGCGCGTAATAAGGAGGCACTTCCTTGCTGCGGCCGTGGACCTAGCTGTCAGCGTCTCCACGCACAGTACTCTTCCGATGGAAGTCGGTCATTGACCACATTGACCACGCCGCGCCGAGAGCACCACGACGGTGGACGACGGCGAGGCCTAGGAAGGGGACGACGCGGAGCCGGGGAAGACGCGGCAGTGGAAGCCCGTGCGGAGAGGAGTACGAGGGTTCACTGGTTCGGCTGCGGTGTGAGGCTGCCGTCGCCGCAGGCCTGGCCAGCGGTGGGAATAGTAGGGGGCGGTGAGGCCTCCGCGGCAGCACAGCCGGCCATGGGAGGCAGGAGCATGCGGCACGACCGTCGCTACTTTGGGTGGCTGGAGCAAGAAGACCAGAGGTTGAAGAAGCACTACGGCCGTTGGATGGACATCGTACGGTCACTGGAGCTAGAATCGTTCATCTTGACTAAGTTGACAAAGCCCTTCGTCCCCGTCAACTTAGTAGGCCCACAAGTCAGCCTCCCACCAAGGTGGGTCCCAGCTAGCCGGGGGAGTATTCATTTTTTTGTGCGTAATAAGGAGGCACTTCCGGTGGGTCCGAGCTGACAGCGGGGGGAACATTTTTTTCATGAAATATGGTGGCCCGTCCGGTGGGTCCCAGTAGTTAGGGGGAAACGATTTTTTCGCAAAATACTAGTGGCCCGTCCGGTGGGTCCCCGCTGTCAGGTGGAGGAATAATTATTTTGCGCGTAATAAGGAGGCACTTCCTTGCGGCTGCCGTGGACCCAGCTGTCAGCCTCTCCACGTACAGTACTCTTCCTATGGAACTCGGTCGTTGACCACATTGACCATGCCACACCGAGAGCACCATGGCGGTGGACGATGGCGAGACATAGGAAGGGGACGACGTGGAGCCGGGGAAGACGCGGCAGTGGATGCCCACACGGAGAGGAGTACGAGCATTCACCGGTTCGGCTGGGGTGTGAGGCTTTCGTCGCCGCAGAATAACATGGGGTGTGGGTGAGTAGAGGGATGCCCTGGCCAGCGGTGGGAGTAGTAGGGGCGCTGAGGCCTGCGCGGCAGCACAGCCGGCCATGGGAGGCGGGAGTAGGCGGTCCCGCTGGCGCTGCTTTGGCAGCTGGAGCAAGAAGATCAGAGATTGAAGAAACACGACGCCGTTGGATTGACATCCAACGGTTACGTCTGCTAGAATCGTTTGTTGACGTATATAATAACTAAAAAAATCTTGCATACGCGTCAACTAAACAGGCCCACAAGTCAGACCACTCCCTCTTTTTTTAATAATTTATATATAGCTCATGGCAACTTCTTATGCAATTTATTGCAGTCATTTTTTTGGTTGGCCAGGGCCAAT
Organism: Triticum dicoccoides; assembly: GCF_002162155.2. Lineage (NCBI taxonomy): Eukaryota > Viridiplantae > Streptophyta > Magnoliopsida > Poales > Poaceae > Triticum > Triticum dicoccoides. Next base: position 41,642,371 of record NC_041390.1, on the reverse strand, counting down.
TTCGCATATTTCTGTGGGTTCCAAACTATTTTTAATACCGAAATGTCCAGCCAGATTTAAAGTACTTTGAAGATATATTTAAATTAGGTTAACGCCCAGTGAAATAGGAATCTGAAAATGTAATAAAATTCAGGAATTATAAAGTAATTGCCAATTTTTCATCTTTTTTTATATTTACAACCCATTTCATATTACTTTCAAGATTTGCAGGCGTCTTGAAAGAGTTGCAGCCCATCAGGGCGTAGAAAAATAAGTAGGCCTGGATTGGGTATTCTTCAGAAAAAATAAACTGGGCTCATTTTCACAAAGAAAAAATAGCTGGGCTGGTCACATGATGAACATAAAATATAAGCCTGGGCTAGACGGGCCATAGCCCAGTTCAAACCCTGCTCCATCTCACCAATACCAAACAAAAAAAATACTGCTCGAGTAGCTACGTCCCAGGTGTGAGCCGATCTTGTGTTGTTCTCTTGTCTATTGACTATATACGCTCCCAATGTCGTGGGTCCCAGATGTCAGGAAAACACTAGGAGGAAGCATTTTATTTTTCCATACACTGACGTGGTGAGCCCCTACTGTCATCCTCTCCACGTACTTCTGCTGATTCCTGTTGTTTGTTGACCATGTTGACAACGCGAGAGGGCGGCGCCGCGGCGAGCGCACCAAAGCGCGCGGAGGACGTCAGCGTTAACGATTTAGGAGACGGTGGGGCGGCGATGCGTGCGCTGAGGCGCAGCAAGCCGTGGGAGGCGGAAGCAGGCGGCCCCGCCGGCGCTGGTTTGGTTTTGGCGGCTGGAGGAAGATAGGACTGAAGAAACACGATAGACTGTAGTACTTAACAACCTTAACTAAAACTAGCAGGGACACTTAACAACCAAACCTAAAAGCAGTATGAGTAATTATACAGGTTCAACCATACAAAGCACGCCTCGAATAGTGCTACTTCGCCTACAGTTAACCAAGGGTGAGGCCGCCAAGCCCCAGGACAAGGCCCAGGCGCCACCCCGCGCATCCACAACCTTCTGAAAGCGGCTTCATCTCGCAACGTGGTCAATAAACAGGATATTCGCTTTAAAGCCATGGAAAAGCATGAACATAATCTTCTGTCCTATTCTCCAAGATGGACGGGCCTTCATTATATGAGACCACCCATGAATAAGTATCTTTTTACCTCCAAGGGGAATTGAGTAGGTTGACATAAACATCATGTTGTGACCAAGCGCAAGTCTGACCCGACCATGGTCAGGCATCTGTATAGGAACAATAGAACTCGGCAGTTCCTGTTTCAAGAAGATCACAGCTGTAAAACTGTGTATAAGCAATAGTTTATGAACAACATATATAACAGAAAACAGCTCGTACCATAAGTTTCTCGACACAGTTGGACCTGTTCAACGAGTGCAGCAGTGGCACACATATCCCACGTGGCCTTCCACCATTTAAACGCCCCACAAGGACCTCAAGACGATCAATAAAGTGTAGGAACTTGTGGATGTCGATCCAGTCAACTTCAGTGCCATTAGTAACAGCCGAGTTATTACAGAGTAACAAACGAGAAGACCGCTTTACTCTGAAAAAACCTACACGTGCCACCATTTATAAGAAAATATTAATTAGAAGTAGCATCTTCGTGAGAGATTCGTTGCTACTTCTAAAGTTAAATTGTGATTAATTAGACAGAATAGGTGGATTAAGAAGTAATCGAGGCAACAAGCAAGAACCAGATACAAAACTATCATGGATGAACAATTGGAATGACGTCGGGGTGGAAGATCGCAGTGAAGATGAGACCAGGCTCTGCTATTTCCATCAACATTCGTGCGCCAACTTTCAGTCCATAACACTTGAGAAGTTTATCCAAGTTCGGCCATAAAAAAGCAGCGATCTTCTTGGTTCATGAACCCAACTCGGAACTTATATCCATGGCTTGTCTTCACTGTGACCATTAAACTAGTGTATTCAGTTATGGCAAGACCGAGCATCTTGAGTACATGTGTTCTGGCAGAGCAAATAATACACTGCAGGAAAAATAATATGAGAACACAGCATGTTCAAAAAAAACCCACCCTCCCGGATAGAAAAGAGGATTCTAGGAACATATTGTGCGCATTTCAAAATGTTGTGTTAGGATGAGAAGGAACAAGTGTGGCATCTCGCCGAGGGCGCAGAAACCTGTAGGGTACTCGCACTTTGGGCACTGCAAATGAAACACACTAGATTCAGTAGGAAGAAAAATGCATCAATGGCGACGGCTGCCATCCTAGGATTACCTGCGACCAAGGGACTTGGGTTTATCGGGGATGGATGAAGAATTCATACCTGGTTCTCCATGAGAAAACCCTATGCAATCGCCGAGAGGGGTTTTTCTCTGAACAAGCAGACAAGGGAGAAGGGGATTCAGGCCCAGTGAAATATTGCCGCTTCATCCGTCCAGCTTACTGCTAAAGCTGGAAAGGGGGGGTTGTGATTTGACGGCTCATTGGGCATTACTGCGGCGCTACGACTGGGGTGTGTCTACCGTGAAGTTGTGCACTCTAATTTGTGCATATGGCACGTGGACCCCGTTGCCGGTTGCCCCACATATCAGCGAAAGGAAGTAGAAAGACAGGAGTAACTAGTTACACATAAATATATTTTTTGACAGAGAGATACTCCCTCTGTAAAGAAATATACAAATCTTCTATATCACAGGCTCACCTTGCCAAGAAAAATACTCCTTCTGCAACGCACGGGCATTATGGGGGTTTAGCTGAGAATATAATACTCAGATGTTTTTTTTGAGGGATAAAAGTTGCTTTATTGAAGATTAACAGTCATAGGTATACAAATAATTTCGGGGGTTCCTGTGAGCCAAAGATGGCGTCCACATGGCAAAGAAGTAGCAGCTTTTGCGAGCACATGCGCTTCAACATTACACTCGCGTTTTTCATGTATGATCTCCATGGTTTGGAACATATTCTTCTTCATCTTGATCTCGTCCATAATAACTTTGCTGGTCCCCAAGTATGCCTCTCCGATATGCTTGACTGTTGCTGAACAATCGGTGCTAATCTGAACTTGTTGCAGGTTTAAGTCAAGAGCCAGAGATAGCCCCTCGCAACATGCCATTGCCTCTAGGATCTCTGGATCAGTAACACTTTTGCACACCAGTGCCGATGCTCCAAGGAAGAAGCTTGTATGATCCCGGCTCACAACTGCCAAGGCTCCCCTTTCACCATTGCGAGATAACGCAACATCAACATTCATCTTCGCCCAACCCACAGCAGGAGGAGGACGCCACTTCTGCACTGAGCTAGTGCTTCTCGAAACCAGGTTCTGGACTTTGGGCCGCAGGCCGACCCTGCATGTTTGGGGGCCCATGTGTTCTACCTCAGCACTTTTCATATTGCAAGTGATCGGTACGGCGTTGGTTTTAGATGTTGCCGCAAGGAGAATACACAAAATTGAATAAAGCACGGCAGCTGTTGGAATGAAATCGAACGACAGTTCCTAACCAGCAATCAGAGTTGCAATTCTATCAACGATATACCATGTGATAAATAATACTATCGTACTACTTATACACACAGGACACTTGTTTCACCATGCCAGATTATTACATCAAAATCTCTTGGAGGATAGATCAGTTAGGCAATTGCGTGCTGCTACTGAAGAATTTCAAAGTTGATTTGGACCAGCTCTCCTTGCCGAGAAAGTTCGATTTTGACATCATCCCCTACCGCAAGATATGATTTAGATTTGAACCTTGACCATCCTTTAGCATCAATCATCATGCGACCATCATTTGTACTTACGATATATTGAGCAGGTTCATTCACACCAAGGCTGCGCATGGTAAGAGAAACTTGGCCGCGGTCGCCCGGATTGTTGAATGACTCCCTCGTTGCTCTAGGAATTCTCTGTTTGCAAATAAGAAGACATACCCAAACAGTTAGATCAACACAGTGAATCATGTGAAACAACATGGAAAGAAAAAAGAACGAAGCATTTGGGCGGCCAATGCTTACCAAGAAGGTGGACATGTCGGTTTTTGTAAGGACTTTTTGGTATATGAAGTGCGAACTGCAGCCCAGTCTGTTGCCAGTGCAACTGCACGGGCCGGAGCAGATGCAAGTGCAAGTGTTTGTGTAGGTGCTGAAGCCGCTGCTGCTACCGAAGATGGTGCTCCCTGTAGAGCTGGTGCTGGTCTCAGAGCAAGTGCCGTTGTCGATGCCCGATCCTCTGGTAGATCAGACTGATCCGCTGACGCGGTCGGTGCCCAATCCTCAGCTGGATCATACTGAGCTGTTGCCGCTGTCAGTGCTAGAGCAACTGTCGGTGCTCGATCTGTGCGAGACAGCGGCGATCGTGTCTGGTCTGCTATGATTAGCTTTCTAACTTGACTAGGATCCGTGACTGTGATCCAGTCTTTTTCTTCATTTCTTTTAAACGCGAGAAGGACTAATTGTGGCGTTTTTGTTAAACCAAACTGCAGTTCATCATAGGGATTCAGCTTGTACTCAGACAACAAACTGATCCAATTTTTTCCAGTAATATAAGTGATGGACAGTGCCTTCGTTACTGACATGACATAAGAAGTGAAACCTGCAAAAATAGCCATCGTAGAGCAAACCAAACGGTTTATTCTGTGATGAATGTCACATGGCAAAACCTGCATCATAAAATTGCAGGAAAAGAAAGAAAACATGACATTAAATCAATAAGATTTAGACAGTAAATCAATAAGATTTACTTGATGTGACACGAGTGAATCCTTACCAAGAAATCACTATGTTGAAGTACTAAACAGAAGATTGATCGTTCAACTACGCGTGGCATGCAGGGGCCCCGCCTACTCCCACAAGCAGGACAGTCCAAAGGTGATGACAAATCGTATGGACCGAACATCCATGGGGCTGGAAATCCTGGTGGGTGCGATAAACCCTGCAATGCATACAGATATTGGAGTGTAACCATAATTGATAGACTGTCCTCACAAAAAATATGATATGGATACTTCAAAATATACAGACTGAATTGAGTGGACGGACATTAACATAGACCGTTCTCAGGACTGACCACACACCAAAAGCGGCAGTACTAATAAAGAATACAGGGTTCACAAACACAAATCAAGTACACAACAATAGTACTTACTACAGACAAGCAAAGTTACACTAACTAAACTCTGCAGACTATTTTTTGCCACCGACCTACGGGATGAACCCTGCATAACTGACTAGGCCATGGACTTCGTGTGAGATGTCTACATGCACCATCACCATCTTGTCAACCTTGTAGAACCTAACAGAGTGGTCTTTCCACTCATAAACATGATGATGAAGACAGGCCGCATCAGATTTGTTGGGAAGCTTTACAAGAACCACACCCTTCGTAATCGAAGGCACAACCAGGAAATTGTTGTGGTCAAGTACAGCCTCAAGAACACGCCTGACAACAATGCTACAGGAAAACACTAGTTCAGGACACGTGGCGACAAGGACACAGCAGCTGGATAGTTCAGCAGCACAACTCATCATCAGGTCTTCCAGTTCACACGACATGACTTTGAGAACTTCATCTCCACCGCGGACCTGGTTCTAATTCAAACAGAAACCATATTTTATTACTACCTCCATTCAGAAATATAAGATGATTTTTGATATTATACTCCATATATGACTACATATATGCACAGAAATGAGTGAACAAAGACACTAGAACATGTCTTCAAAGGCATGAGAGCAGAGGGATTACATGCAATATCCATAACACAAGTTACTGAGGCAAATATACCCTCTTAAAAGGTAGCATTGATGTTCATAAAGTACTCCCTCTGTCCCAAAATTCTTGTCTTAGATTTGTCTAGATACGGATGTATCAAGTCACATTTTAGTATTAGATACATCCGTATCTAGACAAATCTAAGACAAGAAATTTGGGACAGAGGGAGTAGTTGAAAGTAATCTATAAGAAATCAGTGTCAACCTCTCGCATGTTTTGGTCAAAAGAGGAATTTAGAACCATTATTTGGCACACAAAAATCACATGCAAGATCACCCAGAAAGTTGTACTACTAGTACTAGTACTGCGTGTTAGATGAAAAAACACGATCAAGATCGAGAAAAAGATCGTCAAGAAGAAATATTAACTAGACTTGCTTAATGAGGGATCCCGGAGAGGGGGGCTTGGACAGGGCGATGGCTTTGAGCTTGTCTGCGGTAGTCTCGGCGGGGTGCTTGCGCTTCTTTGTACCATGAGCCTCGACGGTTTTGGCCGGAGCCATAGACATCACTTCGGTCGGTGCTCCAGCGTCCATCAAGAAACTGTCAAATAGAAATAAAAGAAAAGAAACCATAATCACAAACCCAAAAGAAGAAAAGAGAGGGAGTTATAGGATCAGTCTCGGGGTTGCAAGACCGGGCCTTGGCCAGAATCAACACCATTGATGCTCTCACCTTTCCTTCTTTGGGAGAGAAGAACAATGGCAGAAGCAGGTCGGGGTTTTCTTGAAGAAATGAGGAAAAAGATGAGACAGAAGCGAGGGTTGGGTAGAGACGAAGCTGAGAGAGAAGAGTGAAATGATGGTTGCTTCGTCCGTCCAACTTACTCCTGGAAAGGGGGGAGTTTTGTGATTTGACGGCTCATTGGGCATTACTACGGCGCTTCGATCGGGGTAGTCTACCATCACTTAGAAGGAAATATGCCCTAGAGGCAATAATAAAGTTATTATTTATTTCCTTATATCATGATAAATGTTTATTATTCATGCTAGAATTGTATTAACCGGAAACATAATACATGTGTGAGTACATAGACAAACAGAGTGTCACTAGTATGCCTCTACTTGACTAGCTCGTTGATCAAAGATGGTTATGTTTCCTAACCATAGACATGAGTTGTCATTTGATTAACGGGATCACATCATTAGGAGAATGATGTGATTGACTTGACCCATTCCGTTAGCATAGCACTTGATCGTTCAGTTTGTTGCTATTGCTTTCTTCATGACTTATACATGTTCCTATGACTATGAGATTATGCAACTCCCGTTTACCGGAGGAACACTTTGTGTGCCACCAAACATCACAACGTAACTGGGTGATTATAAAGGTGCTCTACAGGTGTCTTCGAAGGTACTTGTTGGGTTGGCGTATTTTGAGATTAGGATTTGTCACTCCGATTGTCGGAGAGGTATCTCTGGGCCCTCTCGGTAATGCACATCACTTAACCCTTGCAAGCATTGCAACTAATGAGTAAGTTTCAGGATGATGTATTATGGAACGAGTAAAGAGACTTGCCGGTAACGAGATTGAACTAGGTATTGAGATACCGATGATCAAATCTCGGGCAAGTAACATACCGATGACAAAGGGAACAACGCATGTTGTTATGCGGTCTGGCCGATAAAGATCTTTGTCGAATATGTGGGAGACAATATGAGCATCCAGGTTCCGCTATTGGTTATTGACCGGAGACGTGTCTCGGTCATGTCTACATTGTTCTCGAACCCGTAGGGTCCGCACGCTTAAGGTTTCGATAACAGTTATATTATGAGTTTATGAGTTTTGATGTACCGAAGGAGTTCGGAGTCCCGGATGAGATCGGGGACATGACGAGGAGTCTCGAAATGGTCGAGACGTAAAGATTGATATATTGGACGACTATATTCGGACATCGGAAAGGTTCTGAGTGATTCGGGTATTTTTCGGAGTACCGGAGAGTTACAGGAATTCGCCGGGGAGTATATGGGCCTTATTGGGCTTTAGGGGAAAGAGAGAGGAGAGGTTGGGCGCCCCCACAAGGCCTAGTCCGAATTGGACTAGGGGGAGGGGCTGCGCCCCCTCCTTCCTTCTCTTCTCCCTTCCCTTGCCTTGACTCCTACTCCTACTACTTGGAAGGGGGGAATCCTACTCCCGGTGGGAGTAGGACTCCTCCAGGGCGCGCCATAGGGGCCGGCCCTCTCCCCCCCCCTCCTCCACTCCTTTATATACGTGGCCAAGGGGCACCCCATAGACACACAAGTTGATCTTCGTGATCGTTCTCTTAGCCGTGTGCGGTGCCCCCCTCCACCATAATCCTCGATAATATTGTAGTGGTGCTTAGGCGAAGCCCTGCGACGGTAGAACATCAAGATCATCACCACGTCGTTGTGCTGACAGAACTCTTCCCCAACACTTTGCTGGATCGGAGTCCGGGGATCGTCATCGAGCTGAACGTGTGCTAGAACTCGGAGGTGCCGTAGTTTCGGTGCTTGATCGGTCGGGCCTTGAAGACGTACGACTACATCAACCGCATTGTGCTAACGCTTCCGCTTCCGGTCTACGAGGGTACGTAGATAACACTCTCCCCTCTCGTTGCTATGCATCACCATGATCTTGCGTGTGCGTAGAAATTTTTTGAAATTACTACGTTCCCCAACAGTGGCATCCGAGCCTAGGTTTTATGCGTTGATGTTGTGCACGAGTAGAACACAAGTGAGTTGTGGGCGATATAAGTCATACTGCTTACGAGCATGTCATACTTTGGTTCGGCGGTATTGTTGGATGAAGCGGCCCGGACCGACATTGCGCGTACGCTTACGCGAGACTGGTTCTACCGACGTGCTTTGCACACAGGTGGCTGGCGGGTGTCAGTTTCTCCAACTTTAGTTGAACCGAGTGTGGCTACGCCCGGTCCTTGCGAAGGTTAAAACAGCACCAACTTGACAAACTATCGTTGTGGTTTTGATGCGTAGGTAAGAATGGTTCTTGCTCAGCCCGTAGCAGCCACGTAATACTTGCAACAACAAAGTAGAGGACGTCTAACTTGTTTTTGCAGGGCATGTTGTGATGTGATATGGTCAAGACGTGATGAGATATAAGTTATTGTATGAGATGATCATGTTTTGTTGAAGTTATCAGCAACAGGCAAAAGCCTTATGGTTATCTCTCTATTGCATAAGATGCAAGCGCCAAATAATTGCTTTACTTTATCGCTATGCGATAGCAATAGTTGCAAGAGAAATTGTTGGCGAGACAACCATGTGACGACACATTGATATATATCAGGACGATGGAGATCATGGTGTCATGCCGGTGACGATGGAGATCATGACGATGCTTTGGAGATGGAGATCAAAGGCACAAGATGATGATGGCCATATCATGTCACATATTATGATTGCATGTGATGTTTATCTTTTATACATCTTATTTTGCTTAGTTCGGCGGTAGCTTTATAAGATAATCTCTCACTAAATTATCAAGGTATAAGTGTTCTCCCTGAGTATGCACCATTGCGAAAGTTCTTCGTGCTGAGACACCACGTGATGATCGGGTGTGATAGGCTCTACGTTCAAATACAACGGGTGCAAAACAGTTGCACATGCGGAATACTCAGGTTAAACTTGACGAGCCTAGTATATAACATATATGGCCTTGGAACACGGAGACCGAAAGGTCGAGCGTGAATCATATAGTAGATATGATCAACATATTGATGTTCACCATTGAAACTACTCCATCTCACGTGATGATCGGACATGGTTTAGTTGATTTGGATCACGTGATCACTTAGAGGATTAGAGGGATGTCTATCTAAGTGGGAGTTCTTGAGTAATATGATTAATTGAACTTAAATTTATCATGAAATTAGTCCTGGTAGTATTAGCATATCTATGTTGTAGATCAATAGCTCGCGTTTAGCTCCCCTGTTTTATTTTTGATATGTTCCTAGAGAAAACTAAGTTGAAAGATGTTAGTAGCAATGATGCGGATTGGATCCGTGATCTGAGGATTATCCTCATTGCTGGACAGAAGAATTATGTCCTTGATGCACCGCTAGGTGACAAACCTATTGCAGGAGCAGATGCAGGCGTTATGAACGTTTGGCTAGCTCAATATGATGACTTTACTTGATAGTTTAGTGCACCATGCTTAACAGCTTAGAATCGGGATTTCAAAGACGTTTTGAACGTCATGGACCATATGAGATGTTCCAGGAGTTGAAATTAATATTTCAAGCAAATACCCGAGTTGAGATATATGAAGTCTCCAACAAGTTCTATAGCTAAAAGATGGAGGAGAATAGCTCAAGCAGTGAGCATGTGCTCAGATTGTCTGGGTACTACAATCGCTTGAATCAAGTGGGAGTTAATCTTCCAGATAAAATAGTGATTGACAGAATTCTCTAGTCACCATCACCAAGTTAGTAGAACTTCGTGATGAACTATAATATGCAAGGGATAACAGAAACGATTCCCAAGCTCTTCGTGATGCTGAAATCGATGAAGGTAGAAATCAAGAAAAGCATCAAGTGTTGATGGTAAACAAAACCACTAGTTTCAAGTAAAGGGACAAAGGGCAGAAAGGGGAACTTCAAGAAGAACGGCAAGCAGGTTGCTGCTCAAGTGAAAAACCCAAGTCTGGACCTAAGCCTGAAACTGAGTGCTTCTACTGCAAAGGGATTGGTCACTGGAAGCGGAACTACCCCAAGTAATTGGCGGATAAGAAGGTTGGCAAAGTGAACATAGGTATATTTGATATACATGTTATTGATGTGTACTTTACTAGTGTTTATAGCAACCCCTCAGTATTTGATACTAGTTCAGTTGCTAAGAGTAGTAACTCGAAACGGGAGTTGCAGAATGAACAGAGACTAGTTAAGGGTGAAGTGACGATGTGTGTTGGAAGTGGTTCCAAGATTGATATGATCATCATCGCACACTCCCTATACTTTCGGGATTAGTGTTGAACCTAAATAAGTGTTATTTAGTGTTTGCGTTGAGCATGAATATGATTTGATCATGTTTATTGCAATACGGTTACTCATTTAAGTAAGAGAATAAATTGTTGTTCTGTTTACATATATGGTTACACACCCAGTGAAAATGGTTCGTTGGATCTCGATCGTAGTGATACACATATTCATAATATTGAAACCAAAAGATGCAAAGTTAATAATGATAGTGCAACTTATTTGTGGCACTGCCGTTTAGGTCATATTGGTGTAAAGCGCATGAAGAAACTCCATGCTGATCGACTTTTGGAATAACTTGATTATGAATCAGTTGATGCTTACAAACCATGCCTCATGGGCAAGATGACTAAGACTCCGTTCTCCGGAACAATGCAGCAAGCAACAAATTTGTTGGAAATCATGCATACTGATGTATGTGGTCCGATGAATATTGAAGCTCGTAGCAGGTATCATTATTTTCTGATCTTCATAGATGATTTAAGCAGATATGAGTATATCTACTTGATGAAACACAAGTCTGAAATATTTGAAAAGTTCAAAGAATTTCAGAGTGAAGTGGAGAATCATCGTAACAAAAATAAAAGTTTCTACGATATGATCGCAGAAGTAAAATATTTGAGTTACGAGTTTGGCCATCAGTTAAAACAATGTAAAATAGTTTCACTACTCACGCCACCTGGAACACCACAGTGTAATGGTGTGTCCGAACGTCGTAATCGTACTTTACTTGATATGGTGCGATCTATGATGTCTCTTACAGATTTACCGCTATCGTTTTGGGGTTATGTATTAGAGACAGCTACATTCACGTTAAATAGGGCACCATCTAAATCCATTGAGACAACACCGTATGAACTATGGTTTGGCAAGAAACCTAAGCTGTCGTTTCTTAAAGTTTGAGGTTGCAATGCTTATGTGAAAAAGTTTCAACCTGATAAGCTCTAACCCAAATCGGAGAAGTGCGTCTTCATAGGATACCCAAAAGAAAATGTTGGGTACACCTTCTATCATAGATCTGAAGGCAATATATTCGTTGCTGAGAATGGATCCTTTCTAGAGAAGGAGTTTCTCTCGAAAGAAGTGAGTGGGAGGAAAGTAGAACTTGATGAGGTAACTGTACCTGCTCCCTTATTGGAAAGTAGTTCATCACAGAAATCTATTCCTGTGACTACTACACCGATTAGTGAGGAAGCTAATGATGATGATCAGGTAACTTCAGATCAAGTTACTACCGAACCTCGTAGGTAAACCAGAGTGAGATCCGCACCAGAGTGGTACGGTAATCCTGTTCTGGAGGTCATGTTACTTGACCATGACGAGCCTACGAACTATGAGGAAGCGATGATGAGCCCAGATTCCGCGAAATGGCTTGAGGCCATGAAATCTGAGATGAGATCCATGTATGAGAACAAAGTATGGACTTTGATTGACTTGCCCAATGATCGGCGAGCCATTGAGATTAAATGGATCTTCAAGAGGAAGACGAACGCTGATAGTAGTGTTACTATCTACAAATCTAGAATTGTCGCAAAAAGGTTTTCGACAAGTTCAAGGTGGTGACTATGATGAGAGTATCTCACTCGTATCTATGCTTAAGTCTGTCCAAATCATGTTAGCAATTGTCGCATTTTATGAAATCTGGCAAATGGATAAACAAAACTGCATTCCTTTATGGATTTATTAAAGAAGAGTTGTATATGATGCAACCAGAAGATTTTGTCAATCCTAAAGGTACTAACAAAATATGCAAGCTCCAGCGATCCATCTATGGACTGGTGCAAGCATCTTGGAGTTGGAAAATACGCTTTGATAAGTTGATCAAAGCATATAGTTTTATACAGACTTGCGGTGAAGCCTGTATTTACAAGAAAGTGAGTGGGAGCACTACAAAATTTCTGATAAGTATATGTGAAAGACATATTGTTGATCAGAGATAATGTAGAATTATTCTGCAAAGCATAAAGGAATGTTTGAAAGGAGTTTTTCAAAGAAAGACCTCGGTGAAGCTCCTTACATATTGAGCATCAAGATCTATAGAGATAGATCAAGACGCTTGATAAGTTTTTTCAATGAATACATACCTTGACAAGATTTTGAAGTGGTTCAAAATGGAACAGTCAAAGAAGGATTTCTTGCCTGTGTTACAAAGGTGTGAAGTTGAGTAAGACTCAAAACCCGACCACGGTAGAAGATAGAGAGAGAATGAAAGTCATTCCCTATGCCTCAGCCATAGGTTCTATAAAGTATGCCTATTGTGTACCAGACCTATTGTATACCCTGCCCTGAGTTTGGCAAGGGAGTACAATAGTGATCTAGGAGTAGATCACTGGACATTGGTCAAAATTATCCTTAGTGGAATAAGGATATGTTTCTCGGTTATGGAGGTGACAAAAGGTTCGTCGTAAAGGGTTACATCGATGCAAGTTTTGACACTGATCCAGATGACTCTAAGTCTCAATCTGGATACATATTGAAAGTGGGAGCAATTAGCTAGAGTAGCTCCATGTAGAGCATTGTTGACATAAAAATTTGCAAAATACTTACGGATCTGAATGCGGCAGACCCGTTGACTAAACTTCTCTCACAAGCAAAACATGATCACACCTCAGTACTCTTTGGGTGTTAATCACATAGCGATGTGAACTAGATTATTGACTCTAGTAAACCCTTTGGGTGTTGGTCACATATCAATGTGAACTATGGGTGTTAATCACATAGTGATGTGAACTATTGATGTTAAATCACATGGCGATGTGAACTAGATTATTGACTCTAGTGCAAGTGGGAGACTGAAGGAAATATGCCCTAGAGGCAATAATAAAGTTATTATTTATTTCCTTATATCATGATAAATGTTTATTATTCATGCTAGAATTGTATTAACTGGAAACATAATACATGTGTGAATACATAGACAGACAGAGTGTCACTAGTATGCCTCTACTTGACTAGCTCGTTGATCAAAGATGGTTATGTTTCCTAACCATAGACATGAGTTGTCATTTGATTAACGGGATCACATCATTAGGAGAATGATGTGATTGACTTGACCCATTCCGTTAGCATAGCACTTGATCGTTTAGTTTGTTGCTATTGCTTTCTTCATGACTTATACATGTTCCTATGACTATGAGATTATGCAACTCCCGTTTATCGGAGGAACACTTTGTGTGCCACCAAACGTCACAACGTAACTGGGTGATTATAAAGGTGCTCTACAGGCGTCTCCGAAGGTACTTGTTGGGTTGGCGTATTTCGAGATTAGGATTTGTCACTCCGATTGTCGGAGAGGTATCTCTGGGCCCTCTCGGTAATGCACATCACTTAACCCTTGCAAGCATTGCAACTACTGAGTTAGTTCCAGGATGATGTATTACGAACGAGTAAAGAGACTTGCCGGTAACGAGATTGAACTAGGTATTGAGATACCGACGATCGAATCTCGGGCAAGTAACATACCGATGACAAAGGGAACAACGTATGTTGTTATGCGGTCTGACCGATAAAGATCTTCGTAGAATATGTGGGAGACAATATGAGCATCCAGGTTCCGCTATTGGTTATTGACCGGAGACGTGTCTCGGTCATGTCTACATTGTTCTCGAACCCGTAGGGTCCGCACGCTTAAGGTTTCGATGACAGTTATATTATGAGTTTATGAGTTTTGATGTACCGAAGGAGTTCGAAGTCCCGGATGAGATCGGGGACATGACGAGGAGTCTTGAAATGGTCGAGACGTAAAGATCGATATATTGGACGACTATATTCGGACATCGGAAAGGTTCTGAGTGATTCGGGTATTTTTCGGAGTACCGGAGAGTTACAGGAATTCGCCGGGGAGTATATGGGCCTTATTGGGCTTTAGGGGAAAGAGATAGGAGAGGTTGGGCGCCCCCACAAGGCCTAGTCCGAATTGGACTAGGGGGAGGGGCTGCACCCCCTCCTTCCTTCTCTTCTCCCTTCCCTTGCCTTGACTCCTACTCCTACTACTTGGAAGGGGGGAATCCTACTCCCGGTGGGAGTAGGACTCCTCCAGGGCGCGCCATCGGGGCCGGCCCTCTCCCCCCCCCCTCCTCCACTCCTTTATATACGTGGCCAAGGGGCACCCCATAGACACACAAGTTGATCTTCGTGATCGTTCTCTTAGCCGTGTGCGGTGCCCCCCTCCACCATAATCCTCGATAATATTGTAGCGGTGCTTAGGCGAAGCCCTGCGATGGTAGAACATCAAGATCATCACCACGTCGTCGTGCTGACAGAACTCTTCCCCGACACTTTGCTGGATCGGAGTCCGGGGATCGTCATCGAGCTGAACGTGTGCTAGAACTCGGAGGTGTCGTAGTTTCGGTGCTTGATCGATTGGGCCATGAAGATATACGACTACATCAACCGTGTTGTGCTAACGCTTCCACTTCCGGTCTACGAGGGTACGTAGATAACACTCTCCCCTCTCATTGCTATGCATCACCATGATCTTGCATGTGCGTAGGAAATTTTTGAAATTACTACGTTCCCCAACACACTCTACTACGGAGTAATTTACTGCATGGCTGGTGGACCCCGATGCTGGCTGTCCCACATGTCGGCGAAAGTGAGTACTTTAGTGCATGGCTGGAGGAGGATCCGCACGGTAGAGCGTGTCCACTGTTTTTCAGAAGAAAAAAATGATTACAGCAAGCGTTTCCACTCTTACGACGGAGGAGTGCGAAACATGACAGCCACTTGAACATACACAGTGCTCCTACTACTAGGCATGTGCAGTGGTTCATACGTCAGTACTACATAATCTTGTTGCTAGTGTAGTAAGATATGACGATAACAAATGATGTTGTGCGCATGTCAACTACTCCTATATGTAACATAGTACCGCTTTTTCGACTGTCCGGTCGAGAATGGACGGTGAGATCAATGTTAACAGAACTAGGTCCACAACGCACGGAGAGTACGGTGCTACAGTACTCCACGAAACATGAACCACATGAAGCACGAATAGTGTTAGGCATGGTGTATGAAGGGTTCACGGGATGGGAGCAAAAGTTCCCTTCTCGACCCACTTTTGGGTGTTTGGCAGAGTGCATGAAGGGTGCATGAGTCCACACTAGTAGGTTGACAAAAATACACGAAGAGGAAACAACTATATTGAGATGAGAATGCAACCAAACACACCCACACGCTTTGTGCTACAGTGAGTGGTCTGCACTGTCTGAGTTTGATCCAACGGTCATGTTGCGCCGAGACATGGACATGCCCATGCAGAGGGTTTAGCCCGACGGACGGCATCATCGCGCTGGCACGACGATTGGCATCGTGCAGCCGCAACACGTGCGTGGCAACTTGGTTCACCAAGTGGCTGAGGCGATCCTGGACCTCATCACGATCGGCCCGCTCGCGCTCCAGCCGGCTCCCCTGACGGCCTATCATATCTCCCGCTTTCTGCAGCAACGCCGCCGACGCCTCGAGCATCTTTGTGGTGGACGCCTGCCGCTTTTGAAGCTCCGTGAACTCCCGCACATAACGAAGGAGCATGGCACTCCTCTCCTCCTTGAGCTCATGGAGCTCCACGTCCTTGGCCCTGAGCTCCGCATCCTTGGCATGGAGCTCCTGTGTCAGGAGCCTCACCTCGGACTCCGTGATCTACTGCGCCGCCATGGCACCAGGTAGAAGCAATGGGGAGAGGAAGCAAAGGGGGCGAAACGGCTGAAAGGCAATGCAATCTACGGGAAGGCGGAGGGAGCGGGGAATATTTTGGTTTTCACCACGGTAAAACACCAGTCGATGACTTCTCACATCAGGGAGCAGTGGGTACAGGCAGAGTCATCGTGACTAATTGCTGCCGCGCCTGCTCCCGTCAATCAAAAAATTAAAAATCCTGCCGCACCTGCTCCCGTCAATCAAAAAATTAAAAATCCTGCCGCACCCAAACACCAGAGCAACGCCGCAGTGGATATTTAAATTTACCTGCCGGCAAGTAGATAAAAAACGGGGTGAAAAAATAAATGTGGCGGCGGCCTAGCTAATCGGTCGAACTAGCCCAACTAGCTATCCACCGTGCTTCACTGATGTACTCGGCGGGAAAGGTGGTCTTTCGTGATTTGACGACTCATTTACTTACTTCGGCGCTACGACCGAGGAGGACCCAGAAAATGCGCGGTAGGGTGTCCCACGTCAGGAAGAATATATGCGTGCACCACCCGGGAGGACCCCGAAACCGTGCGGTAGGGTGTGCCACGTCTCGGCACGGAGGAAAAATGTGCGTGTAAAAATATACTGTATTAGACGTAGTAGAGTACCTATGGTTCGACCTCGGGACCCAGCCAGTCGGTTGAAAACACCCCACTAGCCACACAGCTTCATCATGCAAACATGGCACGGAGGATAGATGTGGTTAGCTCCGTCTTGACCAGCCACAACGTCTCTTGTTCTAGGCGATTCTTCTATTTTCCAAGTTTTTTTAGTTGTAATAACACCACGGCAAGCCAGCGCCGCTCTTCGTGTGTGCCCATGCAAAGGTTAGACGATGGAGAGAAGAGAGATTGAGATTGCAGACCTGGGACCCACCAGTAAGTGAGATAACGGTCATGCACGTGTTGACGAGGCACTCCCTCTACTCTACTCAACGCAAGTACTGTATAAAATCAATTTATGGGACAAAGCCAACAACTGTTCGTTTTTTCAGGCTATCGACTTACGCTTTGTAGTCCAGGTTGCCAGTTCGAATCTCGTTGTTCAGATTTGTTAGTTTTAGGTCCAAATTTGATTAATGACAACTGGGACCCCCATGTGTTGTTTCGATATTTCAGTGTAGGATGGTTTTTTAGAACAAACACTTTGCGCGGTTAGACAAGTAACGGCACGAGTTACACGTTTTTTGCAAGTTTACGAACAAAAATGACAGCGGCATAGAATATCACATCCACCCCGCAGCTTAGATACTATGGTGATACGAGTTTTTACACTGTTGGAAGTGAGATCCAATGGCTTGGGAGTAGTCTTTGTAATTATGCGCAATTTCCAAACTCTCCAAAGGTTTTTTTTGCAAATAAAACATTCAGGCCTCGTGTGTGCCGCTGCATCTTCGATCCAACGGCTCCCCGGTGCTCATATTAGGTGCTCCCCGTAGCTTAATTACCCGCTACGGTGATTGGAGTAGTTGTGGGCCGAATGCTACGAAAATATAATCTAAACCGACCGGAATAAATGCCTACACAAATTAATCCAAGGTTGGAGTGCCCCTCGCAATGTAAATAGCTCCGGCTTTGCGAGGGATGGAGAGGTAGTAGCTTCAACGCATGGAAGATATGGTGTGAGAAAGCGAGGTCAATCGAGAGACATATAGATAGAGAGACAAAGCGAGTGTGGTCCGACATTCATTGAACAAATATATATGCTCTCGAGAGATATTGTCCGATTGAGCTTTTTGGCAAGGGTGAGGGCTGTAAGATAGAGCTTGAGAGATGATCCAGTCACAGACGTGTAGATATATTTTGTGCGTGAGAGGAAGCAAGGTCAACCGATCACATAGGGTCGCTGTGCGATCGAAAGAGTGAGACGGGTTGGAGAGAGTGACCTAGATAGACGATGTGCGTGAGAGAGTATACAATGTGAATAGGTCGAATTGGGCTCAACATGGTGATATATCGTTTTTGTCCGAGAAAGAGCGAGGTCAATTGAGACATATGAAGAGAGAGAGATTGAGTGAGCGTGGCCCACCATGAGGTCGAAAGAGTGGTGGCGGTTTGGATGGACTGACCTAGATAGACAATCTGCGCGAGAGAGTATAGCGTGTGTCGATCGAGGCCCGAACAGGGAGATATATCATTTGTGTGTGAAAGAAAACGAGGTTAAACGAGACTCAGATAAAGAGAGAGAGAGAGATTGAGCAAGTGTGGCCTGCCGTGTGGAAGAAAGAGTGAGACAGTCTCGAGGGAGTGACCTAGATATACAACGTGCGTGCGTGTGCATGCATGAGAGGTTGGGGGGCTAGATACGCAATGCATGTATTTAGCGCGAGAGGGTTAGAGGGAGAGGGGGGAGAGAGAGAGCTCGGCATGGGGTGCAATGGCGGGTGTGTGAGGTAAATACATTTGGTAATAGAGTGGAAAAAGGGGTTGTGTAGTTGAGAGACTAAGAGATCGAAACATGGAGAGAAAGAATGAACGTGTGTTGGAAACCAATAGCTTCCTAAGGTGGTTA
>NC_041390.1:41608314-41623321 GCF_002162155.2 Triticum dicoccoides | reverse complement strand
ACAACATTTGAATGTACATAGTACGAGACTTAATATCGATGTTTCAATTCGGTGTACATTGTAAGATTTGAACCGAGGACCAGGGCATACGGGTAATTATTTCGAATTCGTGTCATACTATGTTTCGAAAATTTGACATTGACTCGGTTTGTTGTCCTATTTTGTAGGTCATATGTTTGAATCCATCCAAAAGTTTTCTCACTACCATGGTGTTCATCATATACATATGAATTTGTATTAAGAAGTAGCATGGATACAGTGAAATGCGAAACCCACGTTAGAATTGGAGATCGCTACGTGACACACACTCTAATTCAAATAACTAACTACGTGACACACACTCTAATTCAAATAACTAACTACATGACACACACTCTAATTCAAATAACTAATTATGTGACACACACTCTAATCCATGTTAGCGTGGGTACCGTTTCGATTTGTTTTTCAAATAACTCCTCATTAATTAATTTATAGTACTCCCTCTGTTCACTTTTATAAGACCTTGAATACATTTCAGACAATGTGCAAAAAAGTTCATTTTAAGTTGTCTGAAACGACTTACAAAAGTGAATGGATGGAGTATCTCGTTTCGAATGACTAATTATTGCAAGGAAAACACGGGCATGGTAATACATACAGATTCATTTGCAAATGAAAGAAGATTCGTTTGCATTCTCAAATGTAGGCGCACCAGGCAAACCAGGGTCGTGTCGGGGTGGACGCTGCTTCGGTGCCTTAAAGGCAACTGCCTTTGGGTCACTGACATGTGGGCCAGCCACCTGTTGGGCCCATATGTCATGGACACAAAGGCAGGTGCCTTAAGGCACCGAAGCATAGTCCTGTCGGGGTGGTCGCGTGTGTCGGACGGACGCGTAGCACCCAGCCACCCACCCCCCCTCCCCCCCAAAAAAAGGACAACGACAATATAAGTTCGCGCTTCCACGTTTCGGATTGAAATATCTGGCGGCCCCAATTCCAGCCCTGCAAAATCTCTCTTCTCCACCGTCCCCTTCCGCGCCCAGATTGCTCAAATCCCTAATTTGCCGCCAACCCTCGAATCACCCCTCGTCTCGTCTCTTTCCCCACCGTTCCCCACCTCTGTGCCGGACGACGACGACGAAGACGACGGTCGTGCTTCACCACCGCACTGGAGCTACCTCATCTACGCCCTCGTCCACCGCACCGGGTGGTCCACCGACAACGTCGGCCACTGCAACCGACGTGCCTCACAGACACCGAGTTCCACCGCATCAGGTGCGCTTCACCGATGCCGTCTCCCAGCTCACCGGGGCTACTTCACCGAGCACATCGTCGCATCTCCGCCCCCCGAGGCTGTTGGGGCTTCACCAACGGTCTCGTCCACCGCATCGTAGCGCTCCACTGCCACTCAAGATCTGCATCCGTGCGTGGCCAGCCAACGCTAGCGCATCACCCTCAACGGCTCTGAAGTGACCCGCACTCTAGCTAGGCGAGCATGCCCAAACGCCGCCCCGAACTAGGTATCCACACATCACTCCCTTGTGCACTGTTCTGACGATGTTTGGATATCCTTTCACTGCTCTCTTAGCTTACACGCCTATGCAACTCTGACCTTAACTCTTATTTCTTCTGGAGATATCATCTGAAACAAGAAAATCCATATTTTAGCGAAGCATGATGGCGCTACGGGATTTGGTACACATCCTGCACACCCGTATAACCTTGTAAGTATATGTCCTCCGGTAGAACATCAAGGTCAATTCCCCTTATTTGATCAACCATTCGCCGTGTCAAAAATGCAGAGGGGGATGCAAGGAGCACAAGGCCTGCACATCCAAGCAAGTGGTAACATGGACTTGTACATGGAACATCCCAAGCGCAAGCAGAGCTGCGGTGAGCCTGTACAATAAGCTCCCGTAAGTCCCTGCATTTCATTTAATTCGTACTGGCATTCGTGTATGATTTGTGTGCAGTGGCTGATCCACGAATTCAAGTTACCAGGGGTGACCATTTAACTTAAAAAATACAAAGGCACTTGCACTCCAGAAATCAATATAACTTGAGAAATGTGAAGCTACATGCACTTTGAAAACTAGCTAATGATCCAAAGTAGTTCAGATTATAAACACTAAATGATGCAAGCACCAAAAAACACAAAATGCAACATGGTGTACAAGGACTAAAAACATGGTACATACCTGCTTGAATTATTCGTTCTCTGGCTGAAAATATCGAAGTGTAATTGCACGTATAACTAGTGGGCAAACTGCATATCAATATATCTATCCTGCACAAGTATGCCAATAGTTTCAAACAATAGATTAGAAAATTATTTATGCTATGTTGTCATGATACGGGGACTTTCTGGTAGATGGCCTCGATGTTTCCTCAAGCTATGAAAATGCACTATAATTTGTTTGTCATCAATGCCTGCAAATCTCTGTCTCTCTCAACATAGTAGATCATCATTAGACACTAAATCCTTCAATGAGCTTGCAAAATGCTTGCATTGGATCCCTCATTAGACACTATATTTTCATCACCAGGAGCATGTAAAATGTTTGCATCAAATCCTTCATTAGCAGTCTGTTCATTAGACACTTCAGGCTTAAGAACAACATGAGCTTGTATGTTTGCACCGAAAACTTGATTAGATACATCAGATTCAGTCAGTTCAGTATTGATTGGGGGAGTTATAAAATAAGTAGAAATTGGTTTCATTTTCTCATAGATACCCTACATACAAGCAGTTTTACAACACCGTCAGGTTTAACTATTGGCCAAAAATTGAAGAGTTGAATTAGATATAATCAGGGATGTGATGTACCTGCTCGTTGCGCATGCTACTCTTGCAAGCTGTGACTGTCCGTTTGCGCAAGCTCGATGCCATGCCCGTGCTGTCGCCGCTGCCTCCCACGCAGGCTACACCCAGGGTTGGATCTTCATCTTCTTGTCCTTCCGTTCGCTTGAAGCACGGCGACCGCCCTCCAACGAGGGCGCGAGGAAGTGTTGTGTCGGTCTGTCCAGCGGCGGCTAGGTTAGGAGCGAACCAGACTGGAGGCTGGAGCGAATGAATTGGGATTTTTCCTGCTGTCGATCGATATGGGAGGCGCTCGTTTGGGCCGCGAGACTGCTATAGGGCCTGCCTTGCACTTATGTTATTGGCCCATCCAAATTTAAACATTTTTCTTCATTTTTTACATTTCCTGCTCGTGCGTTGGGACGAACAAAACTAGCATGGGCCAACCTGGACGACTCAAACTAGGTGCACACTTTCCAGCCACCTGAGGCGGCCGCCCATACCAGCCCCTATGGTGGCGTCGCCCCTTTTTGCGTGTATGATTTGATAGTGAAAAATATTCCAGCGGCGCTTTTGATTTACCCATAGAATGGTTGAATTGCTTGTTTCTATGAACTGAGTTCGCCAATAATGTGAAGGATGCCAGTCTTTTCATCCTATTGTAGATTGCTTAGATCTCGATATGTCAAAAGTAATCACATGAAATATACAGTAAAAGCCAGTGTGATGTGTTTGGCTACAACTAGTCTGACTACACATCCTCATATAACATATCAAGGACGCACCATCTTACCAGATTAACCATTCGACTTACCCATGCAGTGTGGGAAGAAAGAAGTATTGGGACTGCGTATCCAAGAAATTGATGCCATGGACTCCTTCGTACAACCTTGTAAGCGAAAAAGAAGTTGTAGTGTGCCTGTACAAACAACTAGCGTAAGTTCAGTTACCTGCTTCTCGGAATTTTAGTTAGTCACTTATTGCAACAAAATTCAATTACGTTGCTTGGCTTAATTTAGTTTGCTACTGATTACATAATGGCACAGCCTGTTAATCATATTGTAGACTGCGCCTATCTATGTGTTTGATACTTACTGTTAAGAATTACCTGTTTGCCTTAACTTAAATATCTACTTGTTTGTTTAACTGCTTTGTTGCTGCAACAGCGGGTTACAATGATGTTAATAACTACTTTTAAGCATCCAATTGAAACTCTTTAATTCCTTATTTTTTTAAATTGGTTTGCTGTTATAACTCCCAGTTGAGATGTTTTGCTAACTTCAACTTTTCTGAATCGAATCGGAACTTTAACGGCAAAACAGGTTAGCCCAAGATCAAAGAGCGAGATCCCCATGGACGTTGCATCATCCCACAGCAGTGGCACCGGCCCAATCATGCATTATGAATTGCCAACTGCTGATGCTCTAGAGGCTAAACTAGTGGTAGAAAGAGATTCTGCTTCTGCACTTAGAGATGAAGTTGACATGTTGAGGAAGCAAACAGCACAATCACAAGCAGTACTCAAGATAACCATTAAATATTTCATGGATTTCGAAACGAAGCAAGCTGAGACTAACCAGATTGTTAAGGTCCTGAAGGAAAAAAGGAAATTAAATTCCGACTTGGTAAATCATAGGTGAAATGTTCTTTCCATAGTTGAATAACCTTTGTGTTGTCTGTTCATGTAATCAATCAAATCATTTGTTTAGAGATCATGTAATAATTTTTTTTTGTTTTTTTGTTTGTAATTTTATTTGAGCACAAGTCTGTATTAATTGATAAGACTCGGAGACATTTCATTTGGATTGCTGTGCCAGACCTACAAATATGTCAATCGGGCTGAATGTGCATTCAGCAATAGTAGTATAGATGGACCATAAGTGGCATGCATCGGAAAGGGCCAAGATGCTGGCTAAAAAAAGGATGTTCTTGTAGCCAGAAAAAAGTACAGCGGCCTGGCTTATGTATGTTAGTTGATATTATTGATCCATATACTCTATAAGTGTTTATATGTCTGTTAGTTCCGTACATTCTTGGTTGATTGACTCGGTATTTGAATCTTGATACATCGCTTGTGTACATATCTGAATGGGAGTACACATTATGCTACGTGTGACATTTGAGTTGGACATGAAGTGTTCCAAATATTCGAATTCACCTTAAACTGGATTATAGTTTCTGAATTTGAGTATCGGCATTTGTAAACCATATTCATATATGACAGTGGAATACATCTTTGTCGTCCTTTTGAAGATATATAAAAACACATAGAATGATTTATAAAGATTCATATAGGAATACAAAATGTATTCGAATTTAGTTGCCAGGGTAAACGTGGATGCTTATTGTCCCAAAATTCGAAAGAAACAGCAAAATGTCCACTCCCACATCGGCTGCCCGAAGCCAAGTGTTTGGGAGATGGAAATTACTGTCTACCCATTACACGGAAAATCCATCGGCCCGATTTCCACTGCTCTAAATAGGGATAGGTTAGTAACTTCAATTAGACGTGACACGACCGCCTCTGAGCCCATTCCGACACGGTGGGCGTCAAACATGGGCGGCAAAACTCATTTGATTCAAGCTCGTCCGAAAGACCTCTGTTTCTCCCTCCATTCCCCATTCATACACGGTGGGCGGCAAAACACCCTCTCCTCGTCCGAAATAGATGTAGGCTAATATTTTAAATAGGGGCAGATGTGTAACTTCCATCAGACGTGACACAACCGCCCTACCTGTCAGCCCCATTCATACACCGTGGGCGCCAACCGTGGGCGGCAAAACACCCTCTCGCCCGAAATAGTTACCGGCAAATATTTGGGAGATGCGAGATTACCATCCTATCCCCAACCGACGAGACGTCCAAATTTGAAACGGGGGATAAGTTCGTAACTTTCCCATATTTCAGACAGGCGCGTCCCAAAAACATGTTTCCCCGTACCTCTCCCTCCATTTTCCCGTTCATACACCGTCCGTGCTTGAACACCCCATTCCCAGACCAGCCTTCGTCCGCCACCCCATCCATCGCCGCCGTCCTCCACCACATCCATCGCCACCGTCCTCCACCATGCCGAAGCGCCTACCAAGACCGCGTCGTCCACTGCTAGAGATGGACGTTTCTCATCCGCGGCGACGGACCAATAGCCTTGCATCACGTCCTCAAGCTTCATCGGCGCTGTCGTCCTCTTTGCCGGGGCCGCTCACACGACCTTCTCTTCCACCACAACGGGACTTATCCCCTGATGCACCCGTCTACCGTCGCAGATCTGCTTCAACGCCACCGATAGCCATCGCACCCCCGATGCCTACACGGTGCCGCAAGAGAGGTGGCACTTCATATCTCCTCAACTTTTTGATCTCAACCAGAAAATAGATGTTAACTTGGTTACTCTACTTTCTTTTCAGCTCTTAGAATTTAGTTCTTAGTTCGAAGCAAACAATGGATGCTAAATATCATTTCTCCGGTTTGCAGCTTCAAATCTGCCATGGCACAGCCATAATACGGTTTAATTGATCATGCTTAGGGTTTAATTGATCATGTTGGTTCCGTGGTGGTTTCTTTAATAGAAATCAGAGGGGAAACCCTCTTTTCTAAAAAATATATGCTTAGAGTTTCCCCCTTTTATGATCAATATACGATCAGAATACATGCTTCGTGTCATAATAACACTACTCCACCCTGTAAGTGCATCTAGTGCCACCCCTAGTTGGTTTTGGAGTATTGACGACAAACCTAGTTGAGGGACTAATGTGTTTGTGAGAATTGCAGGATAACACAGGTAGAAGTCCCTCATTGATTCGGTTTTACTACCAGAGATGACCCCTAAAAATGTATGAAGACATTGAAGTCAAAGGTGGTATATGAAGATATTCACATTGAAGACTATGACAAGAGAAGACAAGATATGAAGCCTATGGAGATCGAAGACTTAGATCTTTCGTAGTTCTTTTTCTTTTGTGTTGAGTCATAGGAACCACCGTACTGTTAAGTGGGGTACAGGAGAACCAGTCAGAATGACTGAAGTGATGCCTAAACCAAAAACCTATGTCTTCGAGTGAAGACAATGAGAGCGAATCTTGTCCAGAGCCGGACAAGTCAGCTTTGCTTGTAGCCCAAGTAAAGTTGCCATGTGAGTTTGAAATCTGACCGTTGGGACACATGTCAGTTCCTTAGTGACCCAGGGTCATTTCGGACAAATCAGGTCGGGTTGCCAAGTGGCTATAAATATCCCACCCCCTACAACCATAAACGGTTGGCTGCTCAGATTGAGAGTACGGCTTTTGTCGTTTGTGAGCAACCCACCTCGAAGCCTTTGAGAGAGAATTCCCTGCGAGGATAAAAACCTAACCACCAGAGCCAGAGAGAATTGGGCATCACTTAAGTCTTCTTGTCTGTGTGATCTGAAGACTTATTACACTTGAGGACTGTGCATCCTCCAGACGGTTAGGCGTCGCGTTCAGAGCATCCAAGAGACATTGTGGATTGCCAGTGAACGAAGTCTGTGAAGGTTTGGGAGTCTACCTTGAAGACTTACCAGAGTGATCGGGCGAGGACTATGTGACCTTAGCTCAAGGAGAATACAGTGAGGACTTGGTGTCCTGAGCTGCGTGTTCAGGACTGGGTGTCCGGGACTGTGTGTCCTAAGGTTTAAATACCTAGCCGCTCCAACCAGACGTACAGTTGTCACAGCAACTGGAACTGGTCCAACACATCACTGTCTTCAACGAGTCACTGGTTTCATCTTCACTTCCTTTTACTTACTGATTACTCATTGTGAAGTCATTGCATGTCTGTTCTATTTTTTGTCTTCACAACGTGAGTGTATGATCTGTTTGGCTTCATAACATCTTCCTATCTGATCCTTATTACACTGCAGCTATTTGTCACTGTGCTTTCACTCTATTGATACTTGACTATGGCTTGCCTAGTGTAGTCTACCTTCCGCTGCATAGTAATAGGCATATCTCTGCTGTTTGTCTTCATAACTTCCACGTTTTGAAGACTTTCATAAAAATCGCCTATTCACCCCCCTCTAGTCGATATAACGCACTTTCACACCCATCAAGCTAAACAAGCTTAGTTGTTCAAATCCAAATCTGATATTATTAAAATAGAGTTGTTTAATTGGTCAGCTAAATGTTCCTAAATTAGTTTCAAAAATGCATGTTCGCCGCTTGGGTGTGTATCTTTGTGTGTGGTCTGGTCAGCACGGTTGGGGAGGTGAACTTTGCATATGCAGGGGTTTATAGGGAGACACTCTCCGAGTTGAAACCGCAATGCATTCCATAGATAATCTGACTACTTTTTATGTTTTCATGAATCTCAGATTCTGAACAGCATCTTAATGATTATGAGCTTGCGCGCATAAAAAGAATAAAGCAGAACAATGCCATGGCTGTCAAACTTGGCATTAAGGGACTGAAATCAAGTCTGGATGCAATGCAATGCAAACACTCTCCACCTACAGATTCATGCTCAGAATATGATCCTAACAGTGATTCTGAGCTAGAGGGAGACCTAAGTCAATGTAGCTCCCTAGTGGAGGAGTCAGAGGAAGATGCCCTATCTTATTCACCCATCAAGGTACTTGCTCTAACTTTCCAAGCTTACATTGCTCGCACATATCTTGCAACTGATGCTTTGCATTGCTTCTACTTTGTTGAACTACCATTTGCTTAGTTTACACATCGTGTATGTGAATACACCCTGCCTATCGATTTTCAGTACATATTCCATCTGTCATCATACCATATTTATCCATTCAAATGTTGTTCTTGTGTATCAGACGTTCAAAAGGAAGAGGGCGATTGCTGATCGTGGAGGAGCACAAGCAAAGTATTTGGAAAAGGTAGTGGCACCTGATAAATCAAATAGCCCATTAGGTGTAGTTGCAATATCACCTGACCCACAAAATACCCCAACTCTAGCAGACTCTAGCCTTACTACACTAGTCATTTCTGATGCCCCAACTCAGCAGACCCCAACTGCAGCAAACAGTATGATTATGCCAGTTGACATAGCACCAGCTGTACGACGCAAAAACCCCCCATTCCAGCAAAGAGTACACCAAATCCAGTTGCCAAATCCCTTTTCGAACCAGAGAGAGCCCCAATTGCAGCAAATAGGACCCCTGTTCCATTTCTTCCCAGTTTAGAAGATGAAGCTTATGTTGTTGTCAGGAACTTTGTGCGCATCTTTCCTTCATGGAAAGATTATACCGCAGACACAGAACAATTTCCAGTCTTCCTCCGCAACTTACGCGTAAGTAATGTACTAATGTTATTCATGGTCATTACTGCATATGTTTCTGCTGACATAAGACACAAGATTTCATTCTTTTAAATAGGCGAGGCGCAAAATGGATTGTGATGACGAGCAAGGGTTGGTTGCGCTTTTCAAGCACTCGTTGATGAAGTATCGTTCCTACCTGAGGCAAGCGCACTTCGATGGCAAGCCTCTGAACAAAATTTTTGTAAAGTCTCCGGTGCTACATTTATCCGACGGTGACTGGAATAATCTTGTTACACATTGGTCTCGGCTGCAGCGTAAGGTACTGTCTATGATATCACATCACAATTTGAACTACATTTCTACATTTGCCTTAATGTCTCACTTGTATGAAAACTGTTAGCAGAAGAACATTCGTTCTCAAGGGACCACATAATCTCGCAACTATACTACACACTGCATTGCTCTTTTGAGTACCTCTTGCCCTGTATGACCATACTTACTTTCATAGTTGTTTGATTATGTAGCATCACTGCACATGTTAGCCCCGTAATCGTCCATTTGGTGGACATTATAAGATCCGTATGGACTCTTACATAAATTTAGAATCAACCCAATGCTTTTGAAGAGGTTTAGCTCTGCAGTGCTCTTGTAAGGACTGAACGTGGTCTATCACTGTACTTACATTAACAGCTACTCCCTTCGTCCCATAATATAAGAACGTTTTGTACCGTACACCAGTGTTCAAAACACTCTTTTATTATGGGAAGAGGGATTGGTTCATTTTGTAGCATTCTGCATCTTATCTCCCTCGCCCACCATTTACTAAAAAAGATCATATCTATATTTAATCTTACCAACAAGTAGAATACACAAACAATGCCAGTGCAGAATTGTAGCCCATTGCTCTTGTTAGTACATTTTGTCCAGTAACGCTTGTACTTCCAGGGATTCGTAGTTGATTATGTAGCATCAATCTGCATCTTATCTTCATTATCCTCTATCCCTTCCAGTATTATCATATCTATAATTACTCTCTACAAAATGTAGAGTACAGGCAATGCTTATGAAGAACATTATGTGCTGAAATTCTTGAGTTATCCTTCCCTTGCCATGGAGAAGGGCATTATAAAGCCGGTGTTAACTGTTAATGTAAGTCAGTCCTTCTAAAGCCTTTATCCTCAACTGCTGTTTAATTTGCTCATACTCCCTATCGTTTACTACTGTTTAGTTTGTTGTTTCTACCAAAATGCATGTTCGTAAGAACCGTAAGTTCTAAGTTTTACTTGTAAAACCAAATTCCTTATTCATACCATGCACATTACTTAATATTCCGTATATGTATGCTTGTTTTTGTTGATCTATAATCCAGTGTGTGGTTAAGCAGCGCACGTTTGCACCTTGTCATCTCCTGTTTTATCTTACTGATGTGGCTGATGATACGAAATACTCAAAGTCTTCTTCCAAGTCTTCCTCGAAGTCTTCATCACACAAGAAGAGCTCATCTAGCAAGGCACGTGCGTTTGTTGGCAAGGAAATGGATTCAGAGGAGGAGTATGCTTCTGAGGAGGCGGAGGTGGAGTCTGAAGAGGAATCCGACTCAGGCGTCGCAAGTCTGGCTACAGCATACGTTGCCAAGTCCATCTTCAATACTGAAGACAATGACTTTATCACCGACACCGATGCAAATGACAAGGACTACTCCGCTTCTACCTACTGCTTCATGGCACGCGGTGCCAAGGTAAACACACGCACTACTCACTATCAAACATCTAGTGACGATGACTCTGATTGTGTTTCAAAACCTAGCTACAAAACACTTGCTAAAATTGCAACTGAACAACAGAAAGCTATGGAACATATTCAAAAACTGTTAGACAGAAGCGATGATCTGTTGGGTGCTGAAATGACTCGATCTGAATCCTTAATTGAAGACATAAAAATCTTCACGTTAAGTATCAGGAACTTGAAAATCGTCATGAAACTCTCTCAACAACTCATGAAAAGCTTTCCTATGATTATCTTCAAAGGAAGCAAGATCTTGAGAAATTGACAGCGGTTCATGAAGATCTTCAAACGGAAAACGAGTCACTTCGCGCCAAATAGATCAGTCCCGCTCAGGAAGGATTTGAACCACCATGTCTTAAATGCATTGAGCGTGTTAATGCTACTTCTGTTGCTGAATGTTCTACTGCTACTGCTGTTGCAATATCTTCAACTGTTGATGCGATAACTAACCCCTCTGTTGAGGATACCACCGCTATTGCTGATGAGAATGCTAGGTTGAAGACATTGCTTGAAACAGGGATGTACAAAAGCCTTAAAGGGCATCAGACGCTATGTGATGTCCTGAAAAAGCAGATTCTGAACCGAAACCCTACGAAAGAGGGTGTAGGGTTCGTAAGGAAAATGAATGCAGATGGCTCTTATTAGAAACCTGAGCAGTACCCCAAAACCATGTGGGTTGCTGCAAAGGAACCTTCAGCAGATCCATCCAATCTAACTGGCTTCACTTGTGCTAACCCCATTATCATTGATGAATCCTTTGATGCAAACTATATACTGTTTAAGAATCAGAATGGTGAAGTGTTTGCCAGGTACATTGGTACTAACTGCAGGAATGGACCGCCTATGAAGAAGATCTGGGTTCCGAAAAGGTGTCTGGAAAATCTTCCTGTGAATGTCTTCATGACACCTCACTTGAAGAAGACAAACCTCAGACCAAAGGCTTCATACGGTCCAAAGGCTTCATACAAACAGAGGACTCACCTGAGTCGCACTAACGCAAATGTTTTGCAGGGAAACCATACTCAGGCATATGAATATGAGAGCGGTTCATCAAACCGCCATGTTCATAAGACCAAGAACTATTCTGCTTATTCTTATGAGTACTATTGTCCACCTGCAAGATTGTTTGCTAAGGCTTCAAAGCCAAAATTCTCAGATGCTGCACTTAGACTTATTGCTTCTAAGCCACCCTTGAAGATGTGGGTGGTTAAGAAGGCTTAACTCTCTTTTGCAGGGAAAGGTCTCCAGCAGAAAACCAAAATCGTCTTACGCTATTGCTGGGGACCTTAAACATCTTCTAGGGCGCAAGATCAAATGCCCAAATGGTCTTACTATGTACTTCGTACCTGAATCGCTTGCTACACTCCCTATTAGTCCTAACCTGGATCTAAGCTTTCATAACCCACTGGTTCGTCAAATGTTTTTGCTTCACAATGCTCTTGGTGAAGCCTATCCCCCTAACTGCACTGTAGGGTACGACACCAGCGTCTTCAGAATGGATTATTGACAGTGGGTGTACAAATCACATGACTGGCAAAAGAAGTCTTCTTATGGACTCAACCTTACGTCCATCCAACAAGAGCCACATCACATTTGCTGACACTGGTAAAAGTAAGGTATTGGGTCTAGGTAGAGTTGCAATCTCAAGGGATCAACACATGGATAAAGTCATGCTTGTTGAATCCCTTGGCTTCAACTTAATGTCTGTCTCAATGCTTTGCGATTTGAACATGATCGTAATGTTTGGAAAATATCGTTGCCTTGTACTAATGGAATCTGACAAGTCTCTAGTGTTTGAAGGGTATCGAAAAGATGATCTGTAGGGCCACAGCTTGCAGTATGTCTTCTAGCAAAGGCTTCAGAATGCTGGCTATGGCATCGGAGGCTTGGACATGCTGACATGAGGAACCTCCACACCCTTGCGAAGAAGAAGCATGTCATAGGCATCGAGGGCGTCAAGTTCAAGAAAGACCATTTGTGCGGTGCCTGTGAAGCAGGGAAGATGACGAGGGCCAAACATCCCTCGAAGACAATCATGACTACTACTCAACCCTTCGAACTGCTTCACATGGATCTTTTCGGTCCCACTCATTACTCAACTCTAACTACTACTGCTTGCCTCTATGGCTTCGTTATTGTTGATGATTATTCTAGATATACTTGGGTGCACATAATCCTTTACAAGACTGAAGTGCGGGATGTCTTCAGACGCTTCGCCAATCGAGCTATGAACAATTTTGGCGCCAAGATAAAGCACATCAGAAGTGACAATGGCACTGAATTCAAGAACACTGGCCTTGATACATATCTTGATACCCTGGGCATCACACATGAATTCTCAGCCCCGTACACGCCATAGCAGAATGGCGTCGTCGAACGCAAGAACAGAACACTAATTGAGATGGCCAGAACGATGCTAGATGAATACAAGACCCCAAGAAAATTTTGGCCCGAAGCCATTGATACAGCATGTCATACAATCAATCGTGTTTATCTTCACAAGCTACTGAACAAGACATCTTATGAGCTCCTTACTGGCAAAAAGCCAAATGTCAGTTACTTCAGAGTATTTGGCGCAAGGTGCTGGATCAAGGACCCACATCACACCTCAAAATTTGCACCAAAAGCACATGAGGGTTTTATGCTTGGATATGGAAAGGATTCACACTCCTACAGAGTCTTCAATCTCTTTCATTACAAAGTGGTTGAAACAGTGGATGTGCGGTTCGATGAGACCAACGGATCACAAAGAGAGCAGCTGCCAAGTGTGCTAGATGAAGTTCCATCCAGTGAATCAATCAAGCTAATGGGAACTGGAGAAATTATACCTTCTGAAGCTCATCCTGAAGAAGAACTTATCATTTCAGCACCTGATCAACATGAATACAATGCTCAGCCTGAAGACATTCCTTCCAACAACGACAATGAACAGCAAGAGCAAAGTCTTCGCCCTGTACATCCTCGCGTTGCCAATGAAGTGCAGATTGAAAGAATAATTGATAGCATCAATGCACCTGGTCCACTCACTCGTTCAAGGGCAACTCAGCTAGCAAATTTTTATGGGCACTTCGCATTCGTCTCAATATCAGAACCCAAGAAAGTTGAAGAAGCCTTCATGGAACTTGAATGGATTCAAGCTATGCAAGAAGAGCTTCAACAGTTTGAGCTGAATAATGTATGGGAACTGGTTAAGCGTCCTGATCCATGGAAGCACAATATAATAGGCACCAAATGGATATACTGCAACAAGCAAGATGAGCATGGTCAAGTTGTCAGAAACAAAGCTCGTCTCGTTGCTCAAGGATATACTCAAGTGGAAGGCATTGACTTCGATGAAACATTTGCTCCTGTGGCTAGGCTTGAAGCCATACGCATACTGCTGGCCTATGCAAATCATCATAACATACTTCTATATCAAATGGATGTGAAGAGTGCCTTCCTCAATGGCAAGATTGAAGAAGAAGTGTATGTTGCACAACCGCCTGGCTTTGAAAATCCAAAACATCCTGACATGGTATACAAGCTCAACAAGGCACTGTATGGCCTCAAACAAGCCCCTAGGGCCTGGTATGACACACTCAAATACTTCCTGAAGAGCAAAGGCTTCATACCTGGTCCCTAGATCCCACTCTTTTCACGAAGACATATGATGGTGAACTGTTTGTGTGCCAAATATATGTGGATGACATTATCTTCGGTTGCACCAATCAGAAGTACAGTGAAGAGTTTGAATATATGATGCAAGAGCAATATCAGATGTCCATGATGGGGGAGCTGAAGTTCTTCCTTGGTCTTCAAATACGACAACAACGCAATGGCATCTTCATATCTCAAGAGAAGTATCTCAAAGATTGCCTGAAGAAGTTCGGTATGCAAGACTGCAAAGGCTTCACAACACCAATGCTAGCCAAACATCATCTGGGTCCTGACGACAATGGTAAAGAGTTCGATCAAAAGGTATACCGCTCCATGATTGGTTCTTTACTTTATCTATGTGCATCTAGGCCAGATATTATGCTTAGTGTTTGCATGTGTGCTCGATTTCAAGCGGCACCAAAGGAGTCGCATCACTTAGCTGTGAAGCGAATTCTTCGATATTTGGCTCACACCCCAACTCTAGGATTATGGTATCCAAAGGGCTCAGAGTTTGATTTGGTTGGATTCTCGGATGCTGATTATGCTGGTGACAAAGTTGATCGCAAGTCTAC
>NC_041390.1:41586995-41607313 GCF_002162155.2 Triticum dicoccoides | reverse complement strand
TAGTGTTCTGTCCTCTACAGCATTCACTTATAGCTATGTCTTCGTGTTGAATCTTTTGAACTAAGTGAATGTGATCGGACCCCAACTTCTCTATGCTTTCTATCTCAAACTCTATCTCTCTAAGTCATATGCATTCTATTGAAACTATCGAATGTCTTCACTGCGTCCTTGTCAGCAGAAGATATAGAGACAACCATAAAGTCCGTTTTCAATGCTCATTCCTCCACATGAAATCCGGAGAAGTAGGAACGACCACCCGACAATCCAGGCGTGCGTGGGACGTGGAACAAACCCCAAACTTCCGCAAACTGGCCACGTGTTCCTCAGATGCGAATCGCCAGGGGCACCTGTGTAATAGCACAATGTCGCCCCTGTGCCTATAAGTACACACTCACAGCGGTAATTATCTCTTCTTCCACCCTCGCACGAACCCTAGCGCCACCGCTAGCTCTCGACGACGCCGGCGACGAAGCGCTTCGCTGCCGCAAGCTCTCCGATGCTGTCTTCACGCCGACCGCGGACATCATCCTCTCTGCCATCGCCGTAGGTCTCCTCCGTCGCCAAGTTAGGGCACGGACGAGTGAACTGCTCGGCCTCATCTCTCGCTCCGTCTAGCAGTTCTCAGTGTGGTAAATAAAACTCCCTTTTTACAGCACCGTTGATCCTATTAATCTGTCACTTTCTACCACAAGTAGTTTCTGTTCACACAAGCTAGATCTCTCTCAAACTGCATCTCATAGCATGCCTAGTATATTCACTTGTGCTTCACAAAGTAGTTAGATTCCTCACTTGTACTGATCTATGGATTCGTACAAATCTGGAACCAACTTCTTATCTATGAGTGAATGTCTTCGCACGATGAGGTCAATGTCTTCTAAACTGATTTATCTTCAAAATCTTCTGAGAATGCATATGACCTCTTCCCCTTCCCTCGCACCTTAATGCTGTCACAGGTACATGTCCGTGGGAGAATCCTTTGGTTCTCATAGTCTGCATTCATTTGCAGAATTCTTACAGCATCACATAAATTCTCCTGAAGCCAGTTCCTGTTGGTCCAGCAAGAGAAAGCCTTTGAAGCCTTTGAACGTCTTGAAGCCTTTCAAGTTAAAGTTTATGGCTTCAGAGAAAGCAGCAAGGAAGGGGGGCAGACAATGTCGTGGCGGAACATCCAAAGATCTGCCTGATGAACTCGCAGAAATGTATAAGACAGATCCTGAAGAGGATTATGGTCAGCGCAAGACCCGAATCCAATGGATTCAACGCTATTGGGCAGAACAATGGTTCAAATACCGCT
The DNA here is from genome assembly GCF_002162155.2 of Triticum dicoccoides. NCBI lineage: Eukaryota > Viridiplantae > Streptophyta > Magnoliopsida > Poales > Poaceae > Triticum > Triticum dicoccoides. The sequence continues at coordinate 41,606,019 of NC_041390.1, read as the reverse complement.
TCACAACCCAAGAGTATGCTGAGAAAAGTGCCATCAAAAGACCGTGGGGAGACATCTTATACAAGAATCTTGTACCCAGGTCCAGAGATGAAGCTATTGCCCAAAGCTTCTATCCATGCATGGTCCGTGGGCCACAACCTGATGATGCACATCCGTCGTCACTACTCTGGTGTCGTGACGACAATCTGTTCAAGCGCAACTTCCAGTTTGCCCAAAACTCAGCGAAGCAGAACAAGAAGAAATTTGGGTTAGACTTCAACCCTGGTCCCTCAGCACCAAGGGCAGATGGCACACGAGAAGCAGAACCCAATGTCATCGGTCCGTATGCCAACCTTGAAGGTCTCATCACCTACATCTTGGTTCAAGGGACTGCAGTGAATGAGCCTGCAGCTGACACTGAGTCTGATGAAGCGCCTGCAGTGCCTGCAGTGCCGAAGCCAAGTTGAAGAAGCCAAAAGCTTCAAAGCCGGCCCCTTCACCAAAAATCTCAAAGGCGAAGCCATTGGCGACTGCACCTCCTGAAGACAGTGTGCAGTCTGAAGACTTATCACGCGTCTCAAGGCACTAGAAGGCCACGATGCCTCTGTCTCACACTGGCAAAGAGCTCACAGCTGCTGCCATCCTGCGCAGTGATGCCATTGATCTATCAAGTGATGAAGATCTTGCAGATGACGCTCTTGAGCAGCTCATCAAGAGCAAAGAAGAAGCAGAAATCTTCAATAATCTGCCTCTCTTTGATGTCACCATCATCCACAGCTTCATTGACGAGTGGTTTGACACGCCAAACATCAGCTTTGAAGATCTGCAGCTACCTATTGGCCTCAGTGTCGCCTTCCAAGGCGCCATTACTTCAGAACTTGCTATTGCCCAGCGCATAGTTGAACTGAAGCAGAAAATTGACTATGAAAAGGCTCAGTTCAAGAAGCATATGGCCAAGCTCAGCGTGCAAGAAGTGAAGAACTTCAAGACAATGATGCACGAGCTCAAGGAAGCCTTTGTGAAGAAGCGTGCAGAAGCTTAGGGCTCGCGTGAGCGCATGAAGACTCTGGCTGACAGATGTGTGCAAGCCTATAATGAGGCTGAGAAGCGCAAGGCACTTGGGCGTCCTGGCATCGACCCCATGATGGCCGCAAAGAAGAAGAAGAAGCCTGCTACGGTTGAATCGGATGCACCAAGGCAAGAAGCAGTTCCGATTGTCTTCCCAACAAGAATGACTGGCTCGAAGCCTAAGAGCCGGTCAACAGCTTCAGAGCTCAAGAAGACAAGAACTGTTGAGACTGAAGCTAGGAAGAGGAAAAGCTCTAAAGCCTCTCCTACCTCCCCCAGCAAGAAAAAGAGAAAGACTAAGAAAGCTCAGGCTGCTCCCACAGAGCCCTTGATAGTTGAACCCATTTCTATGGTTCACCCTGACGCAGAACGTCAACTGACGGTTCATGAGCCTGCTTCCACAGAGGCTCCTGAAGCTGAAGACATTCCAGCAGCTGATCCCATCGCTGCTGAAGACATTGGTCATCGTGACAATGTAGAAGATGATGCAGCCCTTCCTCAGTTAGAACACAGCGAACTCATCACCATTGGTCGTCCACTGACGCCAATTGCACAGGATGCTTCATGGGAGGATCGCCCTCAAGAGGAAGAAGACTATGAGGCCCAGCCCACTCCAACCCCACAGGCGTCGTCTGCGTTTCGCAGGCTTCGCAAAGGTCCAAGGCCTCAAGTCTATGCTGAAGACATTCTGGCTGCATCAGCCGCAGAAGAAGAAGTACCACAAGAGCCCACTCCTCTGCTCCACCAAGAAGCAGTTCTCCACGAGAACGTGCTTGTGACCGACCCTCCAGCTAGTCAAGTAGGGGATGAAAAATCTTGAGGCAGCCACAACCAACAATGAAGCTAATGTGGAGCCCTCCCCAGCAAAAGCTTCAGATGATAGCGAAGCCACTGAACCCACCACTTCTGTTCCTGAGTCTGCTGTCGGTCCCCAATTCAACTATCATGTTGAGCACATACCTCAGGTCCAGAAGCCAATCCCCAGACTGCCAAGGTCTCCAAGTCCTGCATCAGCACCTGGCTCCTTCAACATCAATGGCTTCAGGGCAGACAACACGTTCTTCGATAGCTCCAAGAACCCCTACTCAAGGGAAAGGATATCATCTGACCGGTTCTGGAGCTATCCTCAGCGAAGCTACTACTCTTGCATTCTTTACAACCAAGGTCGCATCTTTCCACACAAGCGCCTTGACGTTGAAGCTATAGCTGGTCTGCCCTGTCTAGAAGAAGCGTTGGATTGCTTCAAGCAAGTGGGTCTGCTGCAGTTTGTCACTGATGAAGAGCATTGGAATGAAGAGCTGCTGCTACAATTCTATGCCACCCTTCACATCAAAGGATACAGTAGAGATCTGAAGACTTGGATCCTGGAGTGGATGACTGGCAACGTCCATCATGAAGCCAATGCATTTGACATCATTGAGCTCACTGGCTTGCCCACTCCTGGCGATCTTTTCAAGCAAGGCTGTCAACTGCATGCTGAAGCTATTGAGAGCATCTTTCAGCGGCCAGAACCTAATATGAGCCAAATGCTCAGCATGATGAAGCCATTGCCCCCAGATGCTGCGTATCCCACAGAGTTCTTCGTTGAAGACCTTGAGTACCTGCCCAGAACCATATATCACATCATCAGGCGGACTCTCTGGCCTATCAAAGGGCACTCTCCAAATGCCAAGCTTCAGGGTGCAATGAAGACTCTGGTCTTCTATATACTTCATGGCAAATGCTTCAATGCACAGGACTTCTTCATACACCAACTTGTTGCATCAGGCATGGATCTGTTTGGTTTGAAATTCTACGCCCCTTGGGTCATGCGGCTGATCAAGCTACACTCCGCCATCAAGTATCAGCCCTCAGCCCGCAACCATCGGATCTTCTTGCCTGACGTGGACATGTCAACTGAAGCCATATATTCTGAGCCTGCCAAGCAACCTCTAAGTCTTCAGAATGCAGAACATCAGAGTTTTACTCAGAATGTTGAAGGCGTTGAAGCAGTTTCACGGGTGTATCCTTTGGCTGGCACTACACGTGCACCACACCCTGCTTCAACTGAAGCCACTAACAGTGCCACTGCTTCAAGACCCAAGAAGCGCACTCGTGTTCTCAACGACCGAGAGCTTCTTGTGGCCCTACATCAGAAACAAGATAGGCATCATGACTGGCTGAAGCATCAGATGAAAAGCCTCTTGGTGGATGTCAATCGCACTCGAAATCTTGCCACCAAGAACGCTTTCGTTGCCCATGAAACCTGTCGCCGCACATGGAAAGGGCTAACGATGATGCTTTCTGAAGCTGATCTTCAAGAGGATGGCTTCACTGAGGGATTCAAGTTTGACTCCACACCTCCTCGAAGGGCTGTGCTGCTAGGAACTCCATCCCTTGAAGACTCTGAGTTCTCTTCCTCTGCTGTCACAGTCACTGCCAGAATTATTGAGGAAGAAGACGATGCTACTTCACCACCACCTGCTTCAGCACCTCCAAGCTCTTCTGCACCGCCAAACAACATCAACAACCCTGCTACTTCACCTACTCCTCATGGGAACGAGTAGAGGCTCTATGTCTTCGAACCTTTTTGGTCATTACTGACAAAAGGGGGGAAGCATATGAGATTGATAGTCTTCAAGCGGGTTCATATGGGCGGGTGCCTTATATTTTGCTTCGTGCTTACAACTCTCGTTTTTGCTACAATTGGTTTTTATGAGTTGTAACACTTAAACCAGATGGTCGTCTGCTACTTGTTTGCCACCTTGTTTTGCGAAGATAAATTCCGCATGTGCGACGATAAATTCCGCACTTAGCTCATTCTGCAGACGTCCATTTTCCATTATGCATGTCATTATCTTCATATACTTTCACATGCATAGTGGATTGTCATCATAAGCTGAAGTGGATCTCCACAAGTACAACCTGCCATGTGCATTTGCATTCCAAAAGCAAATTAACTTATATGCACATCTTCAGGGGGAGCCCTTGCAACTTATGAAGACAATTCCTTATCCTTTACAATTTCATAGATTATACTCCCCGTTGAAAACTTCAACTAGTTTGTCCTCAATCACCAAAAAGGGGGAGATTGTAAGTGCATCTAGTGCCACCCCTAGTTGGTTTTGGAGTATTGACGACAAACCTAGTTGAGGGACTAATGTGTTTGTGAGAATTGCAGGATAACACAGGTAGAAGTCCCTCATTGATTCGGTTTTACTACCAGAGATGACCCCTAAAAATGTATGAAGACATTGAAGTCAAAGGTGGTATATGAAGATATTCACATTGAAGACTATGACAAGAGAAGACACGATATGAAGCCTATGGAGCTCGAAGACTTAGATCTTTCGTAGTTCTTTTTCTTTTGTGTTGAGTCATAGGAACCACCGTACTGTTAAGTGGGGTATAGGAGAACCAGTCAGAATGACTGAAGTGATGCCTAAACCAAAAACCTATGTCTTCGAGTGAAGACAATGAGAGCGAATCTTGTCCAGAGCCGGACAAGTCAGCTTTGCTTGTAGCCCAAGTAAAGTTGCCATGTGAGTTTGAAATCTGACCGTTGGGACACGTGTCAGTTCCTTAGTGACCCAGGGTCATTTCGGACAAATCAGGTCGGGTTGCCAAGTGGCTATAAATAGCCCACCCCCTACAACCATAAACGGTTGGCTGCTCAGATTGAGAGTACGGCTTTTGTCGTTTGTGAGCAACCCACTTCGAAGCCTTTGAGAGAGAATTCCCTGCGAGGATAAAAACCTAACCACCAGAGCCAGAGAGAATTGGGCATCACTTAAATCTTCTTGTCTGTGTGATCTGAAGACTTATTACACTTGAGGACTGTGCATCCTCCAGACGGTTAGGCGTCGCGTTCAGAGCATCCAAGAGACATTGTGGATTGCCAGTGAACGAAGTCTGTGAAGGTTTGGGAGTCTACCTTGAAGACTTACCAGAGTGATTGGGCGAGGACTATGTGACCTTAGCTCAAGGAGAATACGGTGAGGACTTGGTGTCCTGAGCTGCGTGTGCAGGACTGGGTGTCCGGGACTGTGTGTCCTAAGGTTTAAATACCTAGCCGCTCCAACCAGACGTACAGTTGTCACAGCAACTGGAACTGGTCCAACACATCATTGTCTTCAACGAGTCACTGGTTTCATCTTCACTTCCTTTTACTTACTGATTACTCATTGTGAAGTCATTGCATGTCTGTTCTATTTTTTGTCTTCACAACGTGAGTGTATGATCTGTCTGGCTTCATAACATCTTCCTACCTGATCCTTATTACACTGCAGCTATTTGTCACTGTGCTTTCACTCTGTTGATACTTGACTATGGCTTGCCTAGTGTAGTCTACCTTCCGCTGCATAGTAATAGGCATATCTCTGCTGTTTGTCTTCATAACTTCCACGTTTTGAAGACTTTCATAAAAATCGCCTATTCACCCCCCTCTAGTCGATATAACGCACTTTCACACCCATCAAGCTAAACAAGCTTAGTTGTTCAAATCCAAATCTGATATTATTAAAACAGAGTTGTTTAATTGGTCAGCTAAATGTTCCTAAATTAGTTTCAAAAATGCATGTTCGCCGCTCGGGTGTGTATCTCTGTGTGTGGTCTGGTCAGCACGGTTGGGGAGGTGAACTTTTCATATGCAGGGGTTTATAGGGAGACACTCTCCGAGTTGAAACCGCAATGCATTCCATAGATAATCTGACTACTTTTTATGTTTTCATGAATCTCAGATTCTGAACAGCATCATAATGATTATGAGCTTGCGCGCATAAAAAGAATAAAGCAGAACAATGCCATGGCTGTCAAACTTGGCATTAAGGGACTGAAATCAAGTCTGGATGCAATGCAATGCAAACACTCTCCACCTACAGATTCATGCTCAGAATATGATCCTAACAGTGATTCTGAGCTAGAGGGAGACCTAAGTCAATGTAGCTCCCTAGTGGAGGAGTCAGAGGAAGATGCCCTATCTTATTCACCCATCAAGGTACTTGCTCTAACTTTCCAAGGTTACATTGCTCGCACATATCTTGCAACTGATGCTTTGCATTGCTTCTACTTTGTTGAACTACCATTAGCTTAGTTTACACATCGTGTATGTGAATACACCCTGCCTATCCATTTTCAGTACATATTCCATCTGTCATCATACCATATTTATCCATTCAAATGTTGTTCTTGTGTATCAGACGTTCAAAAGGAAGAGGGCGATTGCTGATCGTGGAGGAGCACAAGCAAAGTATTTGGAAAAGGTAGTGGCACCTGATAAATCAAATAGCCCATTAGGTGTAGTTGCAATATCACCTGACCCACAAAATACCCCAACTCTAGCAGACTCTAGCCCAACTACACTGGTCATTTCTGATGCCCCAACTCAGCAGACCCCAACTGCAGCAAACAGTATGATTATGCCAGTTGACATCGCACCAGCTGTACGACGCAAAAACCCCCCATTCCAGCAAAGAGTACACCAAATCCAGTTGCCAAATCCCTTTTTGAACCAGAGAGAGCCCTAATTGCAGCAAATAGGACCCCTGTTCCATTTCTTCCCAGTTTAGAAGACGAAGCTTATGTTGTTGTCAGGAACTTTGTGCGCATCTTTCCTTCATGGAAAGATTATACCGCAGACACAGAACAATTTCCAGTCTTCCTCCGCAACTTACGCGTAAGTAATGTACTAATGTTATTCATGGTCATTACTGCATATGTTTCTGCTGACATAAGACACAAGATTTCATTCTTTTAAATAGGCGAGGCGCAAAATGGATTGTGATGACGAGCAAGGGTTGGTTGCGCTTTTCAAGCACTCGTTGATGAAGTATCGTTCCTACCTGAGGCAAGCGCACTTCGATGGCAAGCCTCTGAACGAAATTTCTGTAAAGTCTCCGGTGCTACATTTATCCGACGGTGACTGGAATAATCTTGTTACACATTGGTCTCGGCTGCAGCGTAAGGTACTGTCTATGATATCACATCACAATTTGAACTACATTTCTATATTTGCCTTAATGTCTCACTTGTATGAAAACTGTTAGCAGAAGAACATTCGTTCTCAAGGGACCACAGAATCTCGCAACTATACTACACACTGCATTGCTCTTTTGAGTACCTCTTGCCCTGTATGACCATACTTACTTTCATAGTTGTTTGATTATGTAGCATCACTGCACATGTTAGCCCCGTAATCGTCCATTTGGTGGACATTATAAGATCCGTATGGACTCTTACATAAATTTAGAATCAACCCAATGCTTTTGAAGAGGTTTAGCTCGGCAGTGCTCTTGTAAGGACTGAACGTGGTCTATCACTGTACTTACATTAACAGCTACTCCCTCCGTCCCATAATATAAGAATATTTTGTACCATACACCAGTGTTCAAAACACTCTTGTATTATGGGAAGAGGGATTGGTTAATTTTGTAGCATTCTGCATCTTATCTCCCTCGCCCACCATTTACTAAAAAAGATCATATCTATATTTAATCTTACCAACAAGTAGAATACACAAACAATGCCAGTGCAGAATTGTAGCCCATTGCTCTTGTTAGTACATTTTGTCCAGTAACGCTTGTACTTCCAGGGATTGGTAGTTGATTATGTAGCATCAATCTGCATCTTATCTTCATTATCCTCTATCCCTTCCAGTATTATCATATCTATAATTACTCTCTACAAAATGTAGAGTACAGGCAATGCTTATGAAGAAGATTATGTGCTGAAATTCTTGAGTTATCCTTCCCTTGCCATGGAGAAGGGCATTATAAAGCCGGTGTTAACTGTTAATGTATGTCAGTCCTTCTAAAGCCTTTATCCTCAACTGCTGTTTAATTTGCTCATACTCCCTATCATTTACTGCTGTTTAGTTTGTTGTTTCTACCAAAATGCATGTTCGTAAGAACCGTAAGTTCTAAGTTTTACTTGTAAAACCAAATTCCTTATTCATACCATGCACATTACTTAATACTCCCTATATGTATGCTTGTTTTTGTGGATCTATAATCCAGTGTGTGGTTAAGCAGCGCACATTTGCACCTTGTCATCTCCTGTTTTATCTTACTGATGCGGCTGATGATACGAACAACATGCCATGCACATTATCCAAAATAGATACAATGATTTTCTTTGCCCTTCGTCTATGGCTTGTTATGTTGACATGGTAATCCAGTAGTGTGGTGAAGCTCCCCGCATTATGAACAATGCCAAATTATGCTGCTGATATTTTGAACATACTCTTTATTTTCTAATTTGAAATTGGATAGAATTGACAGAACAGTTATCATCTTTGTTTATACACGTGCAAAACCTGTCATCTCTCTGCTTTGTTTCAGTGTGATATGCCTGATGGCATGCACAAGTCTGATGAAGGATGTGAGACAAACCCAACATATATTGCAGCAAAGAAGGCAAAACATCTTGAAGATAGCGAGACAACCCCAAAGTCTTGTCTTGATGCAGTATTCAAGTTACTTGAGACTAACAGTCAGACAAGCTCATAGAATTCGTTGTCTGAATCAGTTCGACTTCTGCAGTCCCAAGTTCTAGCAGAAAGGCATTCTGCAACTCAACTTCGACTTGAAGTCCTATCTCTAAGAAAGATTGCAGAGAACACCAATGAGAACCTCATCGCTAAATAGCTACACCTGGAAGCTATGACCGACATGTAGGCCGGTCTCACAGCCTTGCTCAGCAGCTTGCGCAGCAGTTCCCCCGCAAGGCTAACCTTTCTTGAACTATCTTAGAAGTGGTCTCGGTTCAGTATTATTTTGTTACGCTGCAATGGTGCCCAGTTTTTGTAATCTGCTTCTTCGTTGCGCTTTATGATCACTGGTGGCGAACTTTGATGCCCAGTGGATGTAATATACCTTAAATCCTTTATTGTGTAGTGTAGGTTTATTCTTAGTTACTATGCCATAATTTCTTTATTGTATAGAGTAGGTTTGTTCTTAATTCCTACTAGTTACGCAGCAGCCCGAAATGAACCCCAGCCCATGATTGTGCGAATCAAATCACGGGCTTTTAACATGCCAAAATTGCCTGGGTCCTTGTTTGGCCCAATCAAATATCGGCTGCGAGCAGGCCGGATGCAAACTGGGTCATAGTTAGGCCCAACTATATGACGGGCTTTTAACAGGCCAAAATTAATATAGGGCCGAAATGTTAAACGGGTCCTTAACAGGCCAAAACTAATATCAGGCTGAATTACTAAGTGGGCCTTTAGCAAGTGGGCCCAAAAGCATAGTGTCTAGTTGACGGGCCAAATCTGATATGGGCCATAATTGAGCCCAAAGCCTCTTAAAGGGCCGGACCTGATCTGGGCCGTAATTTGTCCCAGAACGTGGTAGGCTTTTAACGGGCCGGATCTCATATGGGCCACTATTAGGCCCGGAGCATGGCAGGCCATTAATGGACCGGATCAAATATGGACCGGTATTTGGCCCAAAACATGGCAGCCAGTTAATGGGCTGGCCTACTAGGGTCCTCAAAATCTTGTGGGCCTACAGCTGGGCCGGCCCATTAATGTCGGCGAAATCTCGTGGGCCTTTAGCTGGGCCAGCCCATTATGACCCACAAGAATCTTGTGGGCCTTTACCTGGGTCGGCCCATTATGGCACAAAAAAATCTTGTGGGCCTTTACCTAGGCCGGCCCATTATGGCCCGCAAAATCTTGTGGCCTTTAGCTGGGCCAGCCCATTATGGTCCGCAAAATTTCGTGGGCCTTTAGCTGGGCCGGCCCATTATGGTCCGCAAAATCTTGTGGGCCTCTAGTTGGGCCGGCCCATTTAAACTTGTTGGGTCGTGCCACGTGTCGACGTATCATAGGCACCTTTTGTCCAGTGAGTGGATGACATCTGTCCCGACGATGAGCCTACACGTGTTTCCTCTAGCCAATGATGATTTTACATGTGGAAAAATCCCCATTGGTCGGGGCTGTTAACGGGTTATCAGATCCAAAACCCGACCCGATAGCTTAACGGTGTTCCATTATGGTGGATGCCACATGTCGGTCACCCTTGACGAAAGCACTTCTGTGACGCGTGATTTATCGTCATGGAAGTGGACACTTCCGTGATGATAATTTTGGTAATGCCATGGAACACTTTTACGACAACACAGGTATGACTATCTTGATTCTGTCATAAATTTTTCATGGATGTACATGCATGACAAAAAAAAGCGACCTACTGTGACAACACGTATCATCACGGAAGTGTATTTTTTTTGTAGTGACAAGAAGACGAGAAACTTATTTCACCGAGAGGATAAATGAAGAACTTGGGTCATTTATAAGCACCATAAATAGCAACAGTCCTTAGGGAACGCTTTAGGTGAAATATAATCCAAGATAACTCCAACGAAGAGATTGATAGGTTGCAAAGGATCTCATGAACGAAAAGAAAATGATGGGTTTACATATCTCATCCGTGACAACTTGCGAATCATGAAACACGAAGGAAAATTGTCAAGAATGATATAAGACCACCTCAAAAGATAATGGTAGAAAGAATTGCACTTTGGAATGTAAGATGAAGAAAACTTGAAATATAGCTCGGCGGATCTTAACTCCGAGAGAAATCTTGAGGACAAATGAAGAATGGAAGGAATCCTTGACGAACCAGCAAGTTGAGCCATCGTGATAACTCCGGTAATAAAAGAATGATCAAGCGAAAGGAAAGATGAAAAGAATAAGATTGAAGCCTTGCAATGATTGGATGGAGCTTTGCGACGAGATAAAGTGGAAACTTGGAACTCCGGAAGAAAAGATAAAGCATCTTGAACCGAGAATGTGATATGATGAACCACTCCGGAAAGAAGAAATTAGATCACTTGTATGAAACAATAATAAGAATTATGTTATGCGCATCCTTCACCAATTTAGATTGATGGCAAGCAACGGATTTGGCAAACTACTTATTCTCGTAGACAGGATTAAGATAGATATTGCGCAAACTTGGAAAGGTCTTCAGAACCTCCGGTAAGATTTGGAAAGCATGAATGCATTGATATGATAAACGAAGGAAGAAGAATCTTGGAAGAACCACCGTAAGAATTAAAAATGAACGAAGAAAAGATAAAGAACACCGGGAAGAATTGGAGAATGAAAGAAGATACTTGAGGGAATTTAGATACATGAGAACGAAGAGATCATGAACTGATTAGAGGATATTTGAACGATGCACCGGTATGATTTGGAGAACGAGAACTGAAAGCTGGAATGAATAAACCCGCAATGATGGTCTTCGGAGAATCAAACTGAAAAGAATCTTGAATTGCTCCGGATGGGTGAAAAGAATTTTCACAATCGAAAAAAATTATGAGAAGATGGCATCAAGATAGAACCATGAATCTTCAAGAGAATGGAGCATGATTTAAGAGAAACTCTTCTTCGGTCTTCAAATCCGAGAATGACGACGAGAAACACCACCATGAATTGTCGAGGCACTCCGGGATGACGAATAGAAAGGTTGAGCCAATGATGAAAAAGATTCGAAAGATCTTGGAGAAAGACATTTGACTGATGACAAATCATTCTTATGTCAAACTTTGAAATGAATTTGAGAATAACTCCGGAAAAATTAGAAGAGTCAGGTAAGATCCTGGGAAAAGGCTTGTGGGTTAGGGCCCACTCAAAAGATACACCGTTGAATGATTACTGAGGAAGAGATAAAGCACCGGTTGATTTAAATGGCTTGAATAAAGATATCCACCTCGAAATAACTTGATCAGATTGAGAATGGAAAACGTGAATCTTCTGAGAGATCTTTAGCACTCCAGAACAAATGAATAGCAAGAAGTGAAAGATTAAGAGGTGTACCGACATGAGAAAGCATTTGAAACGAGGAAAGGAATATGATCAACACAGCTTGAATTGAATCCACCGGAGAAGAAAAGAATGACGAATGATGAACTTGAAACTTCCTTAGTATCTTCCTAAGAATCAACGGATAAGAACATTGACGGAAAAGAATGGAGAGACTTCTCATCAATAACATGATAGTTGATTAAGAAATCCGAATCCTTGAAGGAAAAGGGTGGGAGGGCGGGAAAAACAAAGGCAACTTGGGACGGATGAAACGAACACCGTTGAGAAAGCTGAGATTGGATCTTGCAAATGGGAAAATTATAGGATCATCTTGAAGAGGAATGCACTGGTTGAAAAGGATTAACATCACAATCTCGATTATCATGAAAGATTGGTGTTCACATAGGAGTATGAGAACACCGCTTAGGAAAGGTATGGAATCAACACTTGACTTTGAAGCAACTCAAATACCACAATTCAAAACAAAACAAAGGATTGACTTGCAGAATAAGCCGGAAACAAACACATGATAGATCCCATATCGTATCATGTGTCTGTTGGAAAGATATCCTACGATATACTTGAATTCCCACTTATAAACTCCCGAAAATTTCTGGTTATGCAATCGGGTGTTGGGGATACAGGGGAAGCATAATATCTCACCCAAAATTAGCAAATCCTACATCCAGCTGTATCCATCCTTCAACACATAACCAAGAAACCTTCGGAAATCATTTACCTCAACCTTCGAAAAGCATTCGTTATATGAGTTATGGCAATACTCCCGAACTCCCGCCCCAGTACTGGGTGGCGTCGAGGTTATCTCACCAACAACTGCATAAAAGAGATTTTTTATGTCGGCGAAACTCGGGTATTCCAGAACTGCAACGATAAAATTGTGACGACAACACCTCGGAGCTCAACTCCCCGGGACATTGCCACAACCCCTAAATGTCAGGAGGCACCAAGAACAATGTTCTTGTCACAAAACCATCGAAATGATTCCAAGATACCCGCGTGATCCTAAAAAAATTGTGAAATTTGAGAAGAGAAGAGCCAAAACTCTACGTCAGGACGAAGGGAGTGAGGAGTAAAAAGAATCCTACTCTTCGATATATATATATATATATATATATATATATATATATATATATATATATATATATATATATATATATATATAATCCTACAAGACTCAAAACATTTTTCTAGACTCAACAACGCCAGTGATTCGATCAAGCAGGGGGCTCCTAAGTCGGGGAAGGCTCTGATTACCAACTTGTAACACCCACGATGCGGCTATATCTCCCACGTGTCGGAGCACGACTTAGAGGCATAACCGCATTGTAGGCATGTCGCAAGAGGGGTAATCTTTACACATCCCATGTACTGAATAAGAAAGGGATAAAGAGTTGGCTTACAATCGCCACTTCACACAATACATAAATATAGCATTACATCATCCAGAAATACAATCAAGGTCCGACTACGAAACCAAATAAAGAAACACAACCCCTAATGCAAAAGATCCCCGATCGCCCCGACTGGGCTCCACTACTGATCAACTGGAAACGAAACAACTCAACGAACACAGTCTTCATCAAGCTCCCATTTGAGTTGGGTTGCATCACCTGCTCTGTATCATCGGCACCTGCAACTGGTTTTGGAAGTAATCTGTGAGTCACGGGGACTCAGCAATCTCACACCCTCGCGATCAAGACTATTTAATCTTATGGGAAGGAAAGGGTGGTGAGGTGGAGCTGTAGCAAGCACTAGCATATATGGTGGCTAACTTACGCAAATGGGAGCGAGAAGAGAAGCAAAGCACGGTCATGAACTAGAAGTGATCAAGAAGTGATCCTGAAACTACTTACGTTCAAGCATAACTCCAAAACCGTGTTCACTTCCCGGACTCTGCCGGAAAGATACCGTCACGGCTACACACACGGTTGATACAATTTAGTTAAGTTAAGTGTCAAGTTCTCTACAACCGGACATTAACAAATTCCCATCTGCCCATAACCACGGGCACGGCTTCTGAAAGTTCAAAACCCTGCAGGGGTGTCCCAACTTAGCCCATCACAAGCTCTCACAGTCAACGAAGGATATTCCTTCTCCCAGGAAGACCCGATCAGACTCGGAATCTCGGTTACAAGACATTTCGACAATGGTAAAACAAGACCAGCAAAGCCGCCCGGATGTGCCGAAAAATCCCGATAGGAGCTGCACATATCTCGTTCTCAGGGCACACCGATTGTCCAAACTTCCGGTAGGCCAACCCAGAGTTGCCCCTGGTGGTCACCGGCGGCTGACAGGTTGGACCAACACTCAGAGGAGCACTGGCCTGCGGGTTTAAAATAAAGATGACCCTTGAGTCTGCAGAACCCAAGGGAAAAAGGCTTAGGTGGCAAATGGTAAAACCAAGATTGGGCCTTGCTGGAGGAGTTTTATTCAAGGCGAACTGTCAAGGGGTTCCCATTATAACCCAACCGCGTAAGGAACGCAAAATCAAGGAACATAACACCGGTATGACGGAAACTAGGGCGGCAAGAGTGGAACAAAACACCAGGCATAAGGCCGAGCCTTCCACCCTTTACCAAGTATATAGATGCATTAATTAAATAAGATATAATAATGATATCCCAACAATATCCATGTTCCAACATGGAACAAAACTCCATCTTCACCTACAACTAGCAACGCTATAAGAGGGGCTGAGCAAAGCGGTAACATAGCCAAACAACGGTTTGCTAGGACAAGGTGGGTTAGAGGCTTGACATGGCAATAATGGGAGGCATGATATAGCAAGTGGTAGGTATCGCGGCATAGCAAAAGAGCAAGCAACTAGCAAGCAAAGATAGAAGTGATTTTGAGGGTATGGTCATCTTGCCTGAGATCCCGCAAGGAAGAAGAATGAGTCCATGAAGAAGACAAACGGACGTATTCGAACGGATCCTCACAAATGCAACGTTATCGGAACTAACCCAAAGAAGCAACACCGGAAAAAAGCAAACAACATAGTAAACAACCATCACATAAGCATGGCATGATGCACAAACAAATATGATGCATGTCCAGTTTAAATATGCATGGCATGGCATGGCAAAGTGCAACAAACAACACTACAAATTAAGTGGAACTCAATATTCAACGAGTTGCATATTGACGAGACACCACATGACTTATTTAGTTATCTCTCGGTTATGTACTTATCAATATTAAATGTTGTTAAACATGGCAAGAGATGAAGCATAAATAAAATACACAGTTAGGCATTTTAAATGAGGCCGGAAACATCAAACAACAATTCCGGTAAATCCTCATGTGCATTAGTAATTTGGTGCAACAACAATTTTAAACATCTAAATGTTATTATCATGATGCAGATGACATATTCAAGTTAGATGCAATTTTATGAAAAAGTTGACATGATAATATATGAGGCATTTGCCATCGTGGCGGAAACAAAAGGGGTGCCACGGCGATGATAACAAAACGGTGCCACGACAATGTTCCGGTTCCGGCAACTTATTGAGACGTCGGTGCAAAAGAAAGTGTGGCGGGAGCGTGCAAAAGATGGTGGGGTGATCCCGGTTACCGGGTTGCCACGGGTCGACGACGGTGACAAGGCAAAAGAGGGGCAACGTGCACCGACAATTCGAGAACGGAGCAAGCACTAGCATCTCATACATCACACATGCATTCGTTCAGGGGCGGTCGTCTCAGGGTTATACCTTTGAAGCGTGCGTTATCGGAGGGGTTCAAGTTCGATGCGATGTAGGGGAAGTAGACGTTCTCGGGACGTTCATAGTGGAATTAGTCGTTCTCGCAACGGTAGTCGTTCACGTTCTTAGTCGCACAAGTTTTCCTAGATGTTCAGGGTCATGGCGAGAAACTTGACGTCCACGGTGTCTTCGAGGGTCGACGGTAGTGGTACTTGGCAAAATGCACGTCGAGGGTAGTTGTTCTCGTATCGACGTGGTACTTGGCGATTTCGGAGACGACGGAAGACGAACTTGGTGATCCTCGTAGAACTAGTACTTGGCGTTAGTGATACACGTTTCAAAAGCAGTTCACGGCGATGGTAGCCGAAACTTGATGATCCGAAGGGGTACTTGACGAATAACGGCCGTCGTGGTACTTGGTGAAATCCTCGGAGATGGACTTGACGCATGAAAGATCTTCGGTGCCACGGTACTTGTCAGGTCATCATGCAGACGTTCTTTCGAAGAGGAACTTGTCGCGTCCCAAAATGAGCAAGGCAAAAGCCCTCGTTCAATGAAGCTCAAACTTGATGAAATCCACAAACAGGACTTGGCGCGGGCGTGACGATGCAAAGGAAGCGTGCGGCGGACGCTGCTGTTCATCTGCTTCGAGCAGAGGCGAGGCCATGGTGGATGCAGACGACGACACAGCAGCAAACTTGACACAGGGGAGCAGTAGAGAGACTCCGGTGAACGGCATGATGCAGGTTGGGCGGCGGAGCTTGACGGTCCAGGCGAGGTCGCCGGCAGCAGGGGCTGCGACGTGGCCGGGCTTCGGCTGTCGACGACTCCGGTGGCCTGCGCGGTCGGTAGAGGAGGCAAGGACGAGGCGCGATGGTGGAGGAACCAGAGGCAGGGACGGGTCCTGTCAATGAGGTTCGGCCGAGGACGGGCAGGGCGGTGGAGCTGGCCTGAACTGGTGGTGGAGGAGGCAGCAGGAGGTCGCCAGCGCGGAGGAGAAGGAGGCGCGAGGGCGAGGGACGGCGCAAGAGCATTGGCAGGGCGAGGAATAGGCCGGGCATCGGGTCTGGTGGTGCGGCGCGAGGAAGGAGAGGCCGGCGATGCCATGGCCGCATGGGTCAGGCGAGCTCGCGGTGGAGGCACTCAGGCGCTGGACGGAGCTTGGTGGCGGCGAACTTGGAGGCGGGGCGGCGTCGGGCGCGCAGGTGGATGTGGTCGGGCTAGAACGACGGGAGGCGACAGGGCTTGCTGGAGCTGGGCTTCTGCTCGCGCGTGAGGAGACTGGGATGGCTTCTGGACTCCAACGAGCACAGGAGCAGGGCGCCATAGGAGGTCGGGGTCCATGGCCATGGGGATCGGCGCGAGGAAGAGAGGAGGATGACAGGGATCGGGCAGAAGAGAGATGCGCGAGGGGATCTAGCGGGGCTCGTGCGTGCGGGTGCTGGCGGCGGCCTGGAGGGAGACGAGGGAGATGGGGGTCGGGCCAGAGAGAGGGTTAGGTTAGGAATAGGTGGGCTTTGGCCTTGGGCCGGCCCAGTAGAGAGGGAGGGGCTGCCCTAGAGAGGCCGGCGGCTGGACCTTAGGCGGGCTTCTGCTAGGAGGCCCAAGTGGCTAGAGGCCTGGCTGGGCTCCTCTCTCCTTCCCTCTTCTCTTTTAATAAAAAAAATCTCAGATAGCAAAATAAAAAGAAAAGAGCAGGGATCTAAGGGAGGTTTCTGACAAGGAGGTAAAATGCTATGGGGTCCAGGATTTATGTAATATTTGAATAAATTGCTTATGGCATTAAAGGTAGAAAATTAAACCAAGTTTGAATTAACTTCAAACTTGATGCAATTTTGAACCCAACCAAAACAACGTCAAAAGAGATGAAATTTGGCAGAGAGGTTGAAGGCATGGTCGAGAATTTAAAGGAAAAGAATGAACATTAATAGAGAAGGGGAAAGTGGCACTTGCAAAAGAAAGGAAATAGAAGGAAAGGAGAAGGAGATGATGCATGGGACAAAGGCATGGGGAATTATTTTGCAAGTGTGTCAAGGTAATTCCACATTAATGAAATATTTAATATAGCTCCCTGCTATTGGGAGGATATGTTTTAAAGAGAATCACCATGTGAATTCCCTTGATTTAAATGGACTGAAGATCCATGCAATTTATTTAGTTGAGTTGCAAAAGATTTATGAGATGATGGCATGATGACATGATGCAACGCAAAAATAAAAGGGCAGGCACAAATGAAACACACAGCGAAACCCGGAACATATGGAAGTCTTCTCGAGCATCGGTCTCGGGGCGTCACATGTTGTGAGTTCATGGTGTAGGTCCAGATGGTCCTTGGGAGGGGCTGCCAGTATTTCTGCCGCCGCCATAGAATCGTCCCGGTGACCTCCTCGTCCTGCGGATCTCCGGCCTTGGCCTCAAGGTGCATATTTACATCCAGAACAGCTCCATCATGTGCAGGGTCCGCTGCCAGAGGCACAGTTTCATCAGCAACACCAGTCTTGCCCTCTAGATTGCTAGTTAGTGGTGATGGTCTGAACTTGTGCTGCGAAACTGTTCATATTTTTCCAGGGATCAACACCCTAGTGTCACGCAGGGGGCATGGGATGCTCATGCTTTCTTAAAACTTATCCCCTACTAGTATGCATTGTTTATCTGATTGTTTACCTCATGTTTATCGGTTGTTTACCTGTCATGTGTTGTTAACTAGGTAGTGTTGTTCTTATATATGTGATGTCTGTTGTTGTGCTGCAAATGTGATGGTAAGGCCACCACATTTAAAAGGGGTGAGCAGAACATATATGTGCACGTAGCCAACAACCGTGGTTTGCATCTTCTCACCCCTGAAACACATATGTGGGCAACAAAACAACACGTCCAAAAATGGTCACTAATGCAATATGGGCAACCAAACAACATGCAGATGTAAGTTTTTTGTTGTTTTTCCTCAACCGGGTCCAATTAGGTCAAGCATGCAATGTAGGCAAATTGCATGCGAGCAACCAAACAAGTTCGTTGTGCTTCCACATGATTTCTTTTGTGAGGCATTTTTTCCTGCCAAACATGTATATTTTTCTTGGACCAAAAAATTATTATGAAGAACCAAAAAATATCATACAACAGAAATAATGTTTTCAAGGAGTTAAAAAATGTTTTTGTGTCACGTTCGAATGACAATTTCTTTTATGAAGCATATATGAATGTTGTTTCTATTACACCCAAAAAAATCTAAAAGAACAAAAATAATGTCATAGCGCAGTGGTAGCATCGATTTTTTTTATAAAAATTTGTCTCATGATCGGATATTGTTTCTGTTACACAAAAAATACATTTCCAAGCACTAAAATATGCTACCATATGCTTCCATCCATTAGTGAAAATGTTTCTATCACAGATCGAGTAATATGTTCTCCCGCAAAAAAAGATCGAGTAATATGTTTCCAGCGATTGGAATGGAAAAGATAAA
>NC_041390.1:41573610-41586676 GCF_002162155.2 Triticum dicoccoides | reverse complement strand
AACATATCGCACGACACAAAAATCTAGGACGCCAATATGTGGGCCCCCATCGAACAAATTGTTCGCCAGGGGAGCAGTTCCCGGGAGCTCCTATACAGCGCTTTAAGCGCCGATTCGCGCGGCTGGCGCCAGCACGGACGGGAACTGGGCCGGCCCAGCAAGCTGCTTAGAAGCACAAAAAGCGAAGAAAAAAATACCACCTTTCATCGGGAGAAGCTGGAGCCGAAGGGAGCTCCTATTCGCCGCGTTCTGCGGCAAATAGTCGCCTCTTCGCACAGAGGGCGCCAGATTGGGCCGGCCCATTGGGGTGGCGCAAAAATACCAAAAAGTAAAAGAGAGCTAGCATTCGACCCGCAGATCTTGTATTGATGTCGTATCCTTGCTAACCAGTCAACCTAATGAAGAGGTTTTCACATATGAATCACGCGAAATGTAAAGAACAAAAGCCAAGGACCGTAACTCAACACTACTCAAAGATTTTAAGAAACACCTACAATTTATAAAATTCCAATTTCTTTTGAAAATGCGAATAATTTTTTGAAAACAAGAATAACCTATAAAAAAATTGGAACAAATTTTGAAAAATGAAAACAAACAAATTAATTGTGATCAAAATTTTAAAGTCCAAACTTTTTTGAAAACACAAAAAAAATTATTAGTTCCGAAGAATTTTTGGAAACATGAATAAAATTTGAAACTGTAAACCTTTTTGAAACACAAACAAAATTTTAAATTCTGAACATTTTTTCTGGAAATGCGAACAATTTTTTAAAATGGAAACAAACTTTTGAAACTACAAACATTTTTTGACATGATTTTTTTGGAAACTCCGAAAAATATTTCACACTGCAAACATTTTTTTAAAAAGTGAACATAATTTTAAATTTTCGAACATTTTTTAGAATATGAACAAAATTCGAAAACATGAACAAATTTCAAAATTCCACATATATTTGGAAATTGCTGACTTGCTTCAAAATTTGAACAAAATTTGGATTTTTTGAACTTCATTTCGAATTATGACCACAAATGTGAAAAACAGGAACACTTTTTGAAATTGTCAACAAAATTTTGAAAATGCGAACATTATTATAAAAATGTCAACAAATTCTGAAAACATGAACATTTTTTTTAATTTTTGAACAATATTTAAAAATGGGAACGGCGAACGTTTTCCAAATGTGCGAACATTTTTCGAATTGTGAACAAATTTTGAAACATGAACAAAATTCAAAATTCCTGAACAAAATTATGATGTTGTGAACATTTTTTGAATTCTGAACAAATTTTGAAACTGCAATTTTTTTCTAGTTGTGAACAAATTTTAAAACATGTACAAATTTCAAATTCGTGAACAAAATTAAAAAATTCTGAACATTTTTCGAATCTGCGTATAAATTTTGAAAAGCGTGAACATTTTTGAATTGTGAACAAATTTTGGAAGACGAACAAATTTCAAATTCATGAACAAAATTATAAAATTATGAACATATTTCGTCAAACCCTGAACATTATGAAAATAGAAACAAATGAAAAAAACAGTAAAGGAAAATAAGAGAAAAATAAACGTTCATAATTTGGAAAATGTTCGTCAAATTTAAAAAAAATCATACAATTTGACAAAAAAAATCATTGAATTTCAATAAAAAGTTCATCAAATTTGAAAAAAGTTGATTGAATTCCAAGAAAAGTTCATCGAATTTGACAAATAGTTCAATGATTCAGGAAAAAGTTCATCGATTTTCACAAAAAGTTCACAGATTTAAAGAAAAAGTTCACGAAGTTCACGAATTTAAAAAAACACGCAATAAAGAAAACCAAAAAGATGAGAAAAAAATAAAAGGAATAAACCGAACTGTAGAACTGAATAAAAAGAAGAAAACGAACTAGCTTTACACCCGAGGGTGGATGGCCTGGTGGCTAGAGCTGAGCGCTTGCAACGAACGGGTTGCGAGTTAGAATCCCTTCCTAGAACTATTTTTGACGTTTTGAAAACAGGAAGGAAAAAAGATAGAATGGGCCGGTCCATCTTGGACTGCTGCAGGCGCCCGTATGCAAATTGCACTGTAACGTTGCCGCAGTTCCCAGGAGAGTCCCTGTCGGAAGCCCGTGTGCGTCAAACCGACGAGGTTTCGCGCAGGACGCGCGATCTAAGTGGGCCGGCCCATTCGCTGTGGTCACAAAAATACCAACAAAAAAAAAGATGTCCCATGGGGGATTCGAACTTGCAACCTCACGATCGCGAACAACTGATCTTTACCACTACAGCAGCTAAAAGTACGTGCTTAATTAAAGCGCGAAACGTTGAGAACTATAAAGGAAGCGCCAGACAAAAAACGAAAAATTTCCACCATTGAACATTTTTCTTATTTAGGCTGACTAATTTTTAAATACAATTTGAACATTTTTGTGATATACTCTGAATAGCTTTAAATAGGAATTAAACATTTTTGTGATATACGATGAATAATGTTTAAATACACATTGAACATTTTCATTATATACGCTGAACACTTTTTAAGTACAGAATGAACATTTCCTTAATATATGTTGAAAATTTTGTTAAATGTATGGTGAACATGTTTGTAATACACAATGAACATTTTCCAATGCAAGGTGACATTTTCATTAAGACGATGAAGATTTTCTTAATATACAATGAACATTTTTGTAATAAGCGGTGAATTTTTTAGATAACACAGCAAAAAGAGAAGAAGAAGAAAAGATAAAAGGAAGTAAACAAAAAAGAAAAAACCAAAGGAAAATGGAACCAAAACAAACATAACCCAGAACAAAACCTGTGAAAAGTGGACAAAGCATTGAAAAAACAGAAGCAAAAAACCACAGACGAAAAACGAAAAAAAAAACCGACAGGAAACAGCGAACGACGAACACACGAATCCCGTACATGGGCCGGCCCAACCAGATGTTCGCTTCAGCAAAGGGACGACCTTTTGACGCTAACGAGCGTCAAATAGGATCTGCCGTTCCCAGCGACCTTTCTCTTGGTTGTCAGGGTTGCAGGCCAGAGCGAACCCCCAGATTGGGCCAAAGCCCAATTTAATGTTTTTTGTTTTCAAAATACCATGCAAACTTCAAAATTGCCATCCTTTAAACTTAAAAACTGCCATCCTCTAAAAATTTTAAAACTACTATCCTATAGATAAAAAATGTCATGAACCAAAAAATACGCAAAAAATTATAAATTTATAAAAAATCATCCTTTAATAATAATAATAATAATAATAATAAATGACATCTCTTAATAATAATAAATGTCATCTCTTAATTTAAAAATGTCATCTCTTCTTAATGAAAAATGGCATCTCCTAATAAAAATGTCTCCCTTAATAATAATAAAAATGTCATCTCTTAATAAAAAATGTGATCTCTTAATTCAAAAGTGACATGCACAAAAACAAGCTTGACTCAAAAAAAGGAAAAAATTGGTTAAATTGCCTTGTGACGTTGTTCTAAAATTATAAAACTTCCATGTTGATTTTTCCTAGAGAAATTGCTATCTGGTAAAATGATGGAAAAAAATATAGACCGAGAGTCAAACCCAGGTGTTCTAGATAGAGTGTCGCGCTGCTCGCCAGTGTGATGGCTGTAGTGTTCTGAAAATAGTTCGCTGACTTTTTTTTTCATATAGCGAAATTGTTTTGAAAATCCGACGTGGCTCGGATCCTACGCCAGGATTCGTGCAAACGAAACCGACGGAAGATGGGGCGTTCGCTGGAACCATCCCCCTGAGGTTCGCCAGATATCTGCAAAATCAAACTGCTATTTGTTTGTTGGAAGGAAATCACAACCAACCCAAAAAAAAGATCTGAAAATATGGGATATAACGTGATTCCAAGCAGTTTTCACGCTTCAAAGATCTCCAATTCCTATCGTCGTCGGCCCAGACTCCGCCTATCTGTCCATTTGATCCCATTTTCTCTCTCCACCCTCGCGTCCTCTGCCTCGAGGCGCCGGCGACACAATGCCGCCTAGGAAGAAGCCCAAGAGTGCGCCGCCGGTGACGGACCACATCAGCGCCCTCCCCGACAACATGCTCCACCACGTGCTCTCCTTCCTCCCGGTTCAGGCGGCCGTGCGGACGTGCGCGCTCGCCCGGCGCTGGCGCCACCTCTGGAGGTCCACCACCGGCCTGCGCATCGTTAGGTTCGACGACAAGAAGCACCTCCAGCACCTCCGCAACTTCATGCACCACCTGCTGGTCCTGCGTGAGCGCACCGATCTAGACACCGTCGAGATCAAGCTCGGTGTGTTCGTGGAAGAAGACCAGACCCACGTGAACCTATGGACCCGCTTCGCCGTGATGTGCAGAGCCCGGGCGCTCACCCTCCATGTCAACGGCCCTCTGCGCCTCTACCTGGACGACCTGCCTCTCGTCTCTCGGCATCTCAGAACGTTGGACCTTCACGATGTGGACCTACCAAAGAGTTTCATTGATTTCGCTGGCTGCCCAGCGTTGGAGGGGTCTGAAGATGAATCTCTGCAGCGTCAGCGTCGGCAGGATATCGTCGTGCTCCCTGAGGAATCTGAGCATCACCGGCTGCCACTTCGGCTTGGGTCGCCAGGTGATCGTCTCTGCTCCGGGCCTCGTCTCGCTGACCCTGAAACTAGTCGGCTTGTCGGGCACTAAAACGCCATGCCTTGAGAGCATGGCGTCGCTAGAGACGCGCGTGTTTATCTTGGCGTTAACTGCGTGGATGTATGTTTGAATTACGACGACTCTGGTCATTTCTGTGGAGCTAATGATAAAGCATGCAACAATTGTGTTCCCATTAAGGATGATGGCAGCGGCGACACTGTGCTTCTGGGTGGTGTCTCAAGTGCTAAACATCTTGAGTTGAGATCTCAACGTAGAAAGGTATGGTTTTAATTCGGCATTAGATCATCACCTTGCATTTTCAGTAAGGATTATTTTAATTATTTACTTACTTTTGTATTTTCTTTCCAGTTCATTTTCTCGAGAGATTTGAAACACTGCCCTACATTCAGCAAGCTAAAGAGTTTATTACTCAATGAGTACTGGTGCGAGGCTCCTGGTTTGGATCCACTGCTTTGCATTCTGAAAAACTCACCAGTTCTAGAGAAACTCACTCTTCAACTTTTTTCCATGGTATAGAACTTTTTAATGGACAGTAGCTGCATGAGTAAAATTATTACCAGTCATCCATCTTGGTTTAAATGTTTTTTTCTTACCGCAGGGACCAACTAATAAACTGCATTTGAAAGGAAGCTACAAATCAATGGAGAGACCGTCTGCAATATCACGGCACCTTAACATAGTTCAAGTCAAGTGCGATGTGGTCGAGGAGAGGATTTATAAAGTTATCAAGTTACTGTGTGCTGCACTTAACCTACGTGAGCAAACTAATGACACTTTCCATGCTCTCTAGCTATATTCCAAAATTAATTTTCGTGTGTGGGAAGGAAACTTTGTTTTAACCATATGTGGGAACGGAAACTAACAAAGCAAATAGTGAAGTACAAACTTGTGAATTTGTATGTATAGAAAGAACAGTTTGTAAGGATTGCAAATTGTTTGAGGCATGGAAATCTGAGCGCAACAGGAAAAACAACCCATTTTGTTGGCAGAGGATGTTTATTTTAACTGTGTTGCAGACAGAAACAGAAAGACGCAAGTTGTGGGCTTGTTGACTTAGTTCTGGTCTTGTAGGCACTAGCACAAATGTCTGAATAGATTAGTTCAGAGTAGTGATACAGTACCTTCACATTTTGATTGGCTCTGATCAAGCTCAAATGTATGTTCATGCGTACCTTCACTTATTGTGTTGTTGAATAATAGATAGTTTGTGCTGATCGGTAACAATTTTTGTGGCTCCCTAGACCTGAGCACCTCCTTGTTCTTATGGGATAAACAATTCGGTGCTCGGTTTCCTTGTGATTCAGCACTAAATTATTTGCTATTTGTGTAGGCTTACCAGGAAGACTTACAGTTCACATAAAATTTCTTCAAAAATACAAGTCTATACACATAAAATTTCTAGCAGTGTATGTAATGACTACTTATTTCACATTTCCTTTGCCATGAATTTTTATGACATTTTTCTGCATTTTCATGTGGAAGCAGTTTAGCTAGATGTTTTTCGCATTAGATTATTAGCTAGAAATACCTGTATGAGATGTAATGGAAGTTTGTCCCCAAATTAATGTCAAGATAAGCTGCACATGGTAAAACGGTTCTCCTTCATACTTACCAAATCATGTCTCGGCATCTTGATTTTCATCGTCACAAGTAACTGCACCCTTTTTTTTCTGCTGATACACCAGACTCTTACATTGGCTTTTCATTTTTGTTCAGGATTCATTTTCGAGGGCAGGCCTGGCGCAGTGGTGAAGTCTTCCCCACTTGTGCCAAGAGGTCCTGGGTTCGAACCAGCCTCTCTGCATTGCACTTTGCAGGGGTAAGACTAGGTTCCAATAATCCCTCCCCAGACCCCACCTTGTGTGGGAGCTTCTATGCACTGGGTCTGTCCTTTTATTCATTTTCGAGTAGGGTGAGACGATGTGGATCATTGGTGGATATGTCATGTCTTTGACTATTCAGAAATGCAAGCCTGAAGCACATATGGTGCCACAACATTTCCGTCCCTTTATTTTTGGGTGATATGTAGGGGTAGATTCTATCTCATCTTCTCAACATTCATTTTTTTCATTACCCCCGCGTCGCCTCCTAGGCGACTCGGGGGAACCCTAGCCCGCCGCGCCGTCACCCCCTCTCCCCGGCTCCCCCTGCCGCGCCGCCGCCGGAGGAAACTGCCGGGCGAAGCCCGCGCGGCGGACGGCGGCGGCGGGGCTTCCCGCTCGCGCGCGCGGCGTCGTTCCCGACGGCGAGGGCTCCAGGTGGGGGAGGCTCGGCCTCCGGCGCTGCGGCCGCCGCGGCGCTCCCCGGCGGCCCTCTGCTCCGTCTCGCGCTCCTCCTCCGTCAGCCCTTGCAGCGTCGCGCGGTGGACCTGCATCCGACGGCGGCTGCGTCTGGCCAGGCGCGGGCAAGCCGGGGCGGCGGCCCCGGGATCGGCGGCGGCGCTGGTTCCTCCTCTTCCTCGTCGGGAGAGTGGGGGGCGGCGCTAAGGCTGGCCATCTTCGATCTGGTGCGGCGCATCTGGTGGCGTGCGGCGTGCCTGTGGGTTCGGCCGTGAGGACGGCGAGCCGTAGGCGTGCCAGATCTGGAGGTATTGCCCCTCTCCCTTCCATGCATCCCTTCCCAGTCCCCGGGTCGGTTTGGATCCTGCCGGATCCACCTCCGGTGTGTTCTGGTGGAGCAGATCGGTGTCCGGGGGAAACCTTGGCTGCCTTAGGCTGACCGGCAGCGGCGACGCCGATTTTTGGCGCCGCTTTCCTCCTTGGGGGCGTTGCTGAGGGCACCATCTCTCCTCTCCAACCCATGTCCGGGTGAAAGCCCAAGATCCGATGCGGATCAGGCGTCGGCGGCGCCCTAGGCACCGTAACCTTCCTGGAGGCGACGCCAAGGACATTGGGATCGGATGGAAGGGTCTGCAGGTGAGGGGTGGGGGTGTGCTGCCTCCCTTCGGTGGAGCGGTGTTTCGTTCTACATATTCTTGGCGGCGGCTCTTGGCGGCATGGAGCAGCGGAGGCTTGGCGTCAGATGTGTGGTGACGGACACGCGCAGGAGGTCGACGCTGTCTGGCGTCGTGGTGGCGTCGGCGGCAGCGAGACCGAGCAAGGCAGTTACAACGGTACAGCTCTGAAGATGGATATGTGGTAGGTGGTTGTGGCGGCCTCATACCCGGCGGGCGGCCTGGTTGAGGAGCACGCCGGACTGGTGGGTGCCCATACCCGGCAGGCGTCCAGGTTGGGACCTCAGGTCTTAGATGTTAGGTTTGGCTGCGAGGTCTGTTTGGTATTAGGCCCAGACCATCAGCGCCCCTTCATCAGTTAGATAGGAGTAGCGACAGAGGTTGCGAAGATGGTGGCTTTGGTCTTACTGTTGTACGACTTTGTAAGATTTTGTGCTAATAATTAATAAAGTGGCCGTATGCATCGACCAGATGCAGAGGCCGGGGATATTCCTCCTTTTCGAGAAAAAAATGCCAATTATACCCTGAGGAACCATGTAGAATCCAGAATATTATACACGTTATGAACCCTAGACCATGTAGCTAGACTTGGTATTGTCGTATCCTGTAATTTTTGTTGCATGGTTCATGCTGGATTTAGTGACCTGGTTATTGTGTCTACTGTGCCAAGAGGTGTTCGATCAGTTGGATGTCACTGATCTACTGTTCGATTTTCTGCCTTTTGCCTACGCATATGTATGTCCCAGCCACCAATTTATAGGAGCCGCTGCTTTTATATACCCAAGTGGTCATCTGAAGCAGCTATTACATGGCACCAGTGCCTGTGGAGAATTGGAGAGGCGAAAAAGTTGTTCACCCGTCAGGACTTGTTTGGATCAAGTTATGCAAAGATTGCAAGAAGTTTATAATTTTTATTACTCATACAAGTAACGTTCATAGCCAGGATCCGATATTTAGCCATATATATGTGACTTATCTGCTCCTTCGCATCAAACCGTCCCGATAGCGGATTTCCAGAATCTGGGTATTACGGGTTCCCTTTTGGTTTGTGAATCCTTGTTTGCATTCCTTGAGTGTACGCTCATAAGTAGCAACCAAATCAAGAGAAAAAAACCTCAAGCATTCGAATACCGTGAATGAGGATCTCACTTCCAATCTAGCTAGGAGGCTTGTCATACAGGGATTTTATTCATTCTTCGAGACAAAATCCAAGGTTTGGGATGTCAAAGTTCTGTCTTTGCTTCTAAGAATATAGATTCGTCTCCAAGTCAGCTAATGACCAAAGGGCCGGTAAACGTGGTTTTTTGTAACCTCAAAAACCATGGAATGTGTGATCATGACTTGAGCAATCCCTACCTTAAAAATGTAACTATGACTAGTTGTAAAAAAGGAAAAATCATACTCTATGTGACAAGCTCGCCAATACAAGTCACATAAACTTGTGTTTCATAAGTACGTTTTGTGATTTTTGCACAAGGCCACACCCTGCACAATCTTTGCGAAAACATACGATGTTAAGTTTGCACTACCTAGATTACCTTTCCATTATTTTTTAAACATGGAAATGTAATTTTTTGCTAATCTCAGAAAATGGATTCGTATGGAACCTTTGTTGCACAAGATCAAAGGATGAGCGCCTTGTGATTGTTGGTTCAGTTCGTCGTTCTTTGTGCTGGTGAGCATTCTGAAACCCCCAGACCCACATCTATACTACTCTAGGTATACAAATTTTGAAATATTCCGAATTTGAAATCTCATGATCAAGAGGAAACTCAGTCATCAACACTGAGTAGTAGTTTCCTCGCTCGCCGTCCGTCGAAGCTCACCGGCACCGGCCATCAACGGAGGCCCAAATATCTTGCTGCCGATCAATCAAACACATCTACAAGGATTGCAGGATGGGAGAATATAATCCAGCCCCTCGGTCGGCACATATGCTCGAAAAATCGAGAAAGCGCGCAACAGGATACGATGCCCCAACGCCTCCGCACCATACCATCGAGACAAATAATGCCCGTGGCACCTTATCTATCACCCACACCGTCCACACCTTGGACGGCGCGCATCATCTACATCCCGCCTAGGCAACACATACTCCCTCTATTCCAAAATATAATGCGCCCGCGCTTTCCGAGGTCGAACTTTGACCATAAATTTAACGAACGAGACCGACTGCGGCGGGAGAAAAAGTTACATAACTAAAAACTTCTTTCGAATACGAATTCACTGATATAATTTTTGCTCCCGCCGCAATCGGTCTTGATAGTTAAATTTACGGTTAAAATTGAAGCACGAGGATAGAGAAAGCACTACATCGTGGAATAGAGGGAGTACCAAAAGCCAAAACCAAAAAGGCGAGCTTCTCCAACAGTTTTTAAAGCCATTCTAGAGTACTCCCTCCATTCCAAAATATAGTGCGCCCACGCTTCCCGAGGTCGAACTTTGACCATAAATTTAACGAACGAGACCGACTGTGGCGGGAGAAAAAGTTACATAATTAAAAACTTCTTTCGAATACGAATTCACTGATATAACTTTTGCCCCCGCCGCAATCGGTCTTGATTTACGGTCAAAGTTAAAGCACGTGAATAGAGGAAGCACTACATTGTGGAATGGAGGGAGTAGTAGATCTCTCCTGCTGGCACCGGGACCCCGGCGGCCACACGGCAAGCTTTTTAAGCCAAGATTAGCAAGATAATGATTACGGCCATGCGCTTAAGCTATGATTATCTTTCTTCAGCAAAAAAGAAGCTATGATTATCTTCTTCTATGCTTTGGCGTGGCGCGCAGCGTGCAGTACAGCATGTGCGGCAGGGTCGTTCTCTTTCTCTCTCCCATGCGCGCGAACGTACGGCCGAGAGCCGCTGGCGCGCCATCTGGACGACGGCCAGAGCGAGCAGAGGATGCGGATAGACAAGGCAGGGGGAGGACACTGACACAGGCAAGCGACACAGTGCAATCCGGCAGAGTAGCAGCATTGACCGGCCAGTAAAAACTGGAGCACGAGAGCGCGCACCGGATCGGATTGACACCTGACGGCGACGCTTCGGCACATGCCTCTGCGGGGCCGACACACCGGTCACGGGCCGTCTCGTTGCAGTAAAAATAGCCTACGTCCATATACGCCACACATAAACCAATAAAATTGTACCAGTAGCACTCCTGAGAAAACATACAGCTACCGGATTAAACACTCTGCAGCCGGCCAGTGTGCTCTGTCTTTCCTTCCATCCCATCGGCCAACTGTGCTGCGTATGAACGTTCTATCCTATCCTCACCTACGCGCCCCCACCAAAACGCAACAGTAATGCCACGCCGTCCCAGACTAATTCAGGCGATTAAGCAGAAAAAGGCACAGGTGGGGATTGAAATTCAGTGTCTAGCAGCAGAAAAACTAAATGTCATACAGAGCTATCCCAATAGCAATCCAAAAATAAATCCCAGAAAACAAAGATGTATACCAACTTCTATATTGTTTTTTTTTCGAAACGAAGGCATAAGCTTTGCCTCATCTATTAATTAAGAAGGAGAATAGAGTTTGTTACACACCACCCCAAATACAAAAAAAGGTCATTACTCTCCCGGTATTATGTTTCCCAATTTTTTTTTGCACCTGCGATAACCCAAAGTCTAGCCTCCCTTTTGATGATACTGAAGATGACCGGTGCCGGAGTTGATTTGTGTTGGAATACACGAGCATTTCTCTCTTTCCAGATGGTCCAGCCGGCTAGCATGGTGAGGGATGCCATGACCTTTCTATTGGGGATGTTGCTTCCAGACATGTTTCTCCACCAATGCGAGAGTGAGTGCAAGGTTCCCCAGGTTGCCATGTCAATCACATGAAGACCGAGCCAACTTTTAATAAGGTTCCAAATCCTGACGGTGTACCGACACTTGAAAAAAAGATGTGCTCCACTTTCTTGCACACATTGGCAAAGTGGACAGAGTCCACAATTTTGCCAACCCCACCTGGCGAGTCTGTCGGACGTCCAAATCCTATTACAGGTTGCAAGCCACGCAAAGAATTTCACCTTTGGTGGAGCCCAAACGCCCCAAATGTAGTAGTGGAAGGTGGTGACCGTAGATCCAATGAATTGTGCGCGGTAAGCCGATGCCGGAGAATAATGCCCACTCGTCGAGTGCTTCCAAATCATGTCGTCAATTACATCTTCGCGGAGTTGGGTGTGTGGAATTTGCTCCCAAAGCTCAATAAATTGCCTAAGGTGCTCCATGGTGAGAATCATTGAGTCTTAACTTGCGAATCCAAGCATCGTCCGCCAAGGCCTCCTTGACTTTCGAATTTTTTCACGATGAGGTCAAGTAAATGAGGAGGCGGCAGCAGGCAAGGGCACGGGGGGTTGGTGGCCGCCGATGCCGCCGTGGCCGGCGCCGGGATGGTGGGGCGGCTGGGTTGGGGACGGGTCGCGGGACATGGCTGGGCTCTGGTACATGGAGTTGTTATAAAAAGTAACTTCTATATTGTGCTGGAGATGTATATGGCCCAGCACGGGCCAAAAAATCGTGAGCAGGGCCAGACACAGTGCTAGCTTAGAGACAACGCAACCACTAGACACTGACAGGAAAGTGGATCCAAAACAGCACCAGACAGGGCATGACACCCATGGTTGGGGAACTGACACCATTGCTTACCCCAGATTGACGCCTTCCCCCGGATTAAAAGGGTAGATCGCAAATCCAGTAAAAACTTTACCCTCCACTACGCCTACACGGACAAAACCTCACTTTCCCCACACAAAACCTCAGCAGATGAAAGTACTAGCAGCACTAGTTAATTACCTTGCAAACTGTACCTGATAAATCAATTAACAACAGGATGACAGACAGAGATGACAGTCCTACCACTAGAGCAGAGATCTGATCTGACAAAAGAGAATTCGTTCATTCATTCATTCAATCATGGAGGATGATAATAACGACGGGCATCATTTTACTTCATCGATGAAACCAAAAAACAGAGATCTGTTGCAATCTCCTCATCATCACCACAAAAATCACCAATAATCCATCATCATCACGACCTTAAACATCAACTGAGAGTACGGTACGGGTACCAGAGACCAATTCATAGCAAAATTAACCATCACACGGACTGACTGACTGACTGACTTTCCCCAGGACGGACTCCGAGAACGGA
This sequence comes from Triticum dicoccoides, assembly GCF_002162155.2. Lineage (NCBI taxonomy): Eukaryota > Viridiplantae > Streptophyta > Magnoliopsida > Poales > Poaceae > Triticum > Triticum dicoccoides. Next base: position 41,573,947 of record NC_041390.1, on the reverse strand, counting down.
AGGGGGGAGGAAGATAAAATAAGCGAGGCGGCTGAAGCTGGGCGCTCGGGCCCAGATCGATCGATCGGCAAAACTAAGACGAGAGGTATTTAGGCGCAATCTATAGAGGGGGGAGGGGCAGAGATATCCCCTCACTTGGTGCAGTCGCGGGAGATGTGGCCGGGCTCGCCGCAGTTGTAGCAGGAGCGGTCGTTGCCGCCGCCGCCTCCTCCGCCGTACCTCCCGCCGCCGCCGCCCCCGCCGAAGCCGCTGCTGGTGGGGCAGTCCCTCGCGATGTGTCCCGGCTCGCCGCAGTTGTAGCAGTTGCCGCCGCCGCCCCCGCCGTAGCCGCCGCCTC
>NC_041390.1:41572858-41573388 GCF_002162155.2 Triticum dicoccoides | reverse complement strand
ACCGGCGGGGCCGTTGACCGAGCAGTCCCTGGCCATGTGGCCAGGCTCCCCGCACTTGAAGCAGGCCCCACCGGCGCCCCCACCGCCGGATCTCCTCTGCCCGCCCCAGCCTCCACCACCACCACCGCCGTACCCACCACCATACCCGCCAGATCCGTCCCCGCCGCGGGCGCCGAAGCCCCCGCCGCCGCGAGATCCGCCGCCGCCGCGGGATCCGAAGCCTCCACCTCCTCCGCCGCCGCCCGCGCCGCCCTGCACGAAGGATCCGTCGGGGCCGGTGACGTCGACGGCCTTGGTGCGGCCGTCGTCGCCCTCCGAGACGGCGAACTCGACCACCTCGCCCTCGGCCAGCGAGCGGAAGCCGTCGGCCTTGATGGAGGACTGGTGCACGAAGAGGTCCTCGCTGCCGTCGGCGGGGGTGATGAAGCCGAACCCCTTGGTGTCGTTGAACCACTTGACCGTCCCCTTCATCCGCGCCTCCATCGCCATCGCAGCCCCCGAAACCCTACCGACGAACTGGTTTTTTTTTT
>NC_041390.1:41549103-41572753 GCF_002162155.2 Triticum dicoccoides | reverse complement strand
TCGATCTTATCTGCTCGGGGTGGGGGAGGAGGCGGGGCTTATATAGGCGGCGGCGGGCGGGGTATACGAGGGAGGGCGTGGAACAACCCCGGGGTGTATCGGACGGCTGGTGGCGTGCCGGGGGCCGTGATGGACGGCTCGGGGTGGCCTGGAGGACGTGGTTGGACGGGGGGAGGCTGACGTGCGGGGGCCGGGCTTCGCACGTGTGGGCTGGCCACCCGTCGGCGCCAGCGTTGGCCAGGTTGGTTTCTGTGGGCAGAGACCATGACCGGTGGGCCGCCGCTGGGGAGGAGGTTGCTGGATCCGGTGTACGCGGGAATCAATGCTCTCGACGATTTGTGGGTTGTTATAATTGAGCCACGACCATGCACCCGGTCTACCATGGCATCTGTTTCAAAAAGAGAAAAGGGGGATAGATGGAATACTTTTAAGTAAATCTCATCTCCATTTGATTAGATATTTTGTATATAAAGAAGAAATCTCAATTTGTGGTTCCATAGCCGCTCATCGTATAATCTTTCTTCTCTCTTTCCAAAATTGCAACATGGTCCGTTGCAAATTGCAACAATGATTGATAACACACGGCTGCTGTCTCCTCCCTCCCAAAAAAAAGAGATTAGGATTCCTCTATATCGCGTAGCCGCCGCCGGTTCGCCTCGTCTCCAATGGCCTTAGGACCATGAAGGCGCGGGGATGGCCCGTTTTTACATGTTTCTTTATAGTTATATTAGGGTTTGTGTCCTATTCAGAAAGACGAGATGGCGGCGACTTCCTTAAGATGGAATAACGTTCTCACTGCCTAGCCCCCGTCCTACCAGTGCATCTAGCATCATTGGTGGGCATGTGGAGGTATGTCTCCAATGAATATGTATTCGATGGATCTGCTCGGGTTTGGTCGTCATTTGTCTATGTTTGTGTGTCTTCAGGTTGGATCCTTCCGATCTATGCTATTCTTCATCGACAGCGAGGAAGGACGATGAGGGCGGCGCGCCTTCGGCTCACTTCACTGCCTATAGTCGTCGCTCGATGGTCTACGAATCTGGATGTAATTTTTATCATTTTCTGATGTTCGCTATACTGTCATGATTGAAGATAAATATGTCAGAAGTTTTCACGCAAAAGGAAAAAAGAAAATCAAATTCTAGCTTCAAACTATTCAAAAACTACACATTTATCTTTAGGTATCTCGTATTGTATTTTTGAGTATCTAGTATGGTACATAAGACAAACATACTTATGAACATGTTGTAAAAGCCTTGAACGAAAAAAGTAAAAGTGAATGGCAATCTCTACTATTAGGAGTTCTTTTTTTAACGGCATCTCTACTATTAGGACTTCGTAATCTCGCCTCTTCAATTTAGTTGTGCCTCACCTTCCATGACCACCCTTCACGCTAATTTTCTCCCACTAAAAAAACGAATCGATTCACCCGACCCTCCTTGTTCGTTTTTTGTGCTTGCTTTGGCATGCATTGATTCAATTTAATCACGTAAATATTACTCCCTCAGTCCCATAATATAAAGACGTTTTTGACATTACATTAGTGTCAAGAACACTCTTGACGAAGGGAGTAGGTAATTAAGAATTCAGAAGTCGCACCATATATATGAGATCACCCTCGTAAAAGAAAGACGACATTTTTTATAACCTTTCCAAATGAAATCATATATTTCTCAATAACAAATCGTTAATCTCACGCACTACGCCAGATGGAAATGCAATGGCTGGATCGGATAGAGCCCACGCTTCGCCATCGATAACATGAAGGAAATATGCCCTAAAGGCAATAATAAAGTTATTATTTATATTTCCTTATATCATGATAAATGTTTATTAATCATGCTAGAATTGTATTAACCAGAAACCTAGTACATGTGTGAATACATAGACAGACAGAATGTCCCTAGTATGCCTCTACTAGACTAGCTCGTTTATCAAAGATGGTTAAGTTTCCTAACCATAGACATGTGTTGTCATTTGATAAACGAGATCACATCATTAAAGAATAATGTGATGGACAAGACCCATCCGTTAGCTAGCACTATGATCGTTTAGTTTATTGCTATTGCTTTCTCCATAACTTATACATGTTTCTATGACTATGAAATTATGCAACTCCTGAATACTGCAGGAACACTTAGTGTGATATCAAACGTCACAACGTAAGTGGGTGATTATAAAGATGCTCTATTGGTGTCTTCGATGGTGTTTGTTGAGTTGGCATAGACCGAGATTAGGATTTGTCACTCCGATTGTCAGAGAGGTATCTCTAGGCCCTCTCGGTAATGCACATCACTATAAGCCTTACAAGCAATGTGACTAATGAGTTAGTTATACTAGCAATGTTCACGTGCGTTGCAACGGATCATAATAAGAATAATACTTATTCACAAACTTGATACAAAGCACTCAAATTTTGATATACATATATCACTAGAGATATATTATGTTTCAATCAGAAAATATTCCTTAGCTATTTTGGTGAGGTGAGGGAGGGGTGTTGTCGGTGTCAAAACCGGCGGATCTCGGGTAGGGGGTCCCGAACTGTGCGTCTAGGCGGATGGTAACAGGAGGCGGGGGACACGATGTTTTACCCAGGTTCGGGCCCTCTTGATGGAGGTAAAACCCTACGTCCTGCTTGATTTATTCTTGATGATATGGGTATTACAAAAGTTGATCTACCACGAGATCGGAGAGGCTAAACCCTAGAAGCTAGCCTATGGTATGATTGTTCTTATCCTACGGACTAAACCCTCTGGTTTATATAGACACCGGAGAGGGTTAGGGTTACACAAGGTCGGTTACAAAAGAGGAAATACACATATCCGTATTGCCTAGCTTGCCTTCCACGCCAAGTAGAGTCCCATCCGGACACGGGACGAAGTCTTCAATCTCGTATCTTCATAGTCCAACAGTCCGGCCAAAGGATAGAGTCCGGCTCTCCGGAGACCCCCTAATCCCAGACTCCCTCAGTAGACCCTGAACCAGGCTTCAATGACGATGAGCCCGGTGCGCGGTATTGTCTTCGGCATTGCAAGGCGGGTTCCTCCTCCGAATACATCACGGAAGAATTTGAATACAAGGATAGTGTCCGACCCTGCAAAATAATTTCCACATACCACCGTAGAGAGAATAATATTTCCACAAATCCAATCTGCCGACACGTATTGGGCAACATAACATTATGCCATAGCCCGGTGATTATTTGAACCATTTCCTTTGACTAGCCCCGCTCATAACGCGAGGCAGTTTCTTGACACGTCTTGTCAAAGCAGAGATCGTGTTCCCCTTATTACGGGATTTTCATCAATACGGGCATGGGTAACCCAACCGCACCATCGATTACGGCGCTTGGGGGGTAAGCAAGTTTTACTAGGCTAGTGGGGGCGCATAGTTTTGGCCGCCCTTATAAAGGGATAAGGTTTAACCTTTCTCTACCCACGCCTTCTTCCTCCTTGCCCATCCATTCTTGCGCACTCGAGCCCCAACGCCCAAGTCCACATCTTTCTTCTCAACCTCCTCCAAACATGTCCGGAGCGGGAGGCAAGTGGATGGCTTCCTCCGTTATGGAGGAACACATCAAAAAGTTGCGCGGAGCCGGATACTTAGCCGCGAATATCGCGCATCGGCTGCCCGCTGTGAGGTAGATCGTCCCTACCCCAGAACCATGAGAGGGTAGTTTTCCTCCACCACTTCCTCCGCGGACTGGGGTTTCCCCTTCATCCATTCGTCCGCGGTCTCATGCTCTACTACGGGCTGGACTTCCATGATCTAGCCCCAAACTTCATCCTCAACATTTTGGCGTTCATCGTCGTCTGTAAGGCTTTTCTCCGCATCCGCCCCCACTTCGGCCTATGGCTAAAGACCTTCAATATCAAGCCGAAGGTGGTGGGCAGCCAACAAGCAGAATGCGGCGGAGCCATGGTGGGCAAGATGCCCAACGTTATATGGCTTGAAGGCTCCTTCGTGGAGACCATAAAGGGGTGGCAATCGGCATGGTTCTACATCACCGAGCCGCGCGACACCAAATGGGTGGCTGCCCCCAAGTTTCGATCCGGATTCCCTACATGGCTCACTTCCTGGAAAGAGAAGGGCTTGTCGTGGGGTTCATCGGTGAAGCTGGACGGACTCCACAAATGTATCATGAACATGACAAGCAAGAAGCTCAAGCTTGTCAACATAGTCCAGGTCATGCTCATCCGCCAGATCCTCCTGTGCCAACAAAGGGACTTCAAATTGTGGGAGTTCGACTCGGCCCAGCACCAGACTCTGAGCAAGCTCTTCGACACAACACACAAGGACGTCTGGAAGGTGTTGTTCAAGGGCGCCGAGGTCCCTCCCTCTCTCATCGAGGACCATGGGCTAAGCGCGAAGCGCCGAGCACATTCGGTGAGTTCTATACATCCGGTAGGATATTTATTTCCCCTAGCTTAATCATGTGCGGGGTCTGATCTCCATGCCTTTGACAGGACTGGATGGAGACGTCGGGGCAGATTAACTGTTCGACCCCTCTGGCCGAAGACACTGCGGACGCTCTCCTGACGGAGATGCTGACTCCGGCTCCTTACAAGGTGCCGGAGAAGACCAAGAAGGCCAAGGGAACCCGAAAGGGCTCCCGGCGCCAGGTATCATCGGACTCATCGTCCGATAACTCCGCGATGCACTCCTCCCCCGAAGACGATGAGGAAGATGAAGATGTTCCCCCTCCAGTCAGGGGAGACAAGAAAAGGAAGGCCGCCCCTACTTGGGGGGCCGAAGGGTCCAAGAAGGGAAGGACTCTTCTTCCGGACTACTCCACCACCGCCACCAAAGGCGAAGACGAGTGGCTGCTCAGGGCCAAGCCCCTGGCAAAGTCGTAAGTATTCGGATACCAGAGCAACTCATAGCATTCCTTTGTCGCACTGCTTCTCCTAACACCGAATTATGATTGTGCAGACCGCCCCGAACCCGTATCAACGTATCCTCGTCGGAGGGCTCCCTGGGCTCGTCGGATATGGATAGCGATCCACTTCTCATCGCCACCTCCCCCTTGCCCTACGGACAACACCGAGGTGTTGTCTCAAGAGGCACTGGGTCGAGGGGAGACAGTCCCGGAGGCGCCTAAAAGCGACCTTCCGGACTCCGGGAGCAGGGGGAGCAAAGCCCCCGAGGGCTCCGAGTTCAGCCCTCAGCCGAACACCGCGCCGGAACCTCCAGTGGTTCCGGACTCGGGAAGGCGGCCTCCTTCCAAGAGGGGCAAGACGCCTATGCCGGTGACCTCTGCCCATCCAGAGGCACCGGACAATCTGCTGGGAGCGCTTCGCAGCACTTCCATTGACGAAGAGCACCGCACTATTATGAGTGCGGTGGTCCAGAAGGTTCAGTCCGCCAAGAGTGGACTGACTGAAGCCTGTGCCAGCCTTCTAACAGGCTTTGAGGTATGTTTTTGAAATATAGGCGAAATATTACCGCATAGACAGTAGCCCCTGATGCTCTGTTCGGTGTTCACAAAGAAAAGCCGAACAGAGGATCAAACAATATCGCAGGAGTCTAATATAAGTATGTCTATATGTGTATGCAGGCTTCGCTACTGGCCTCTGCCGCACTGACTGCGGAGGTCGCCGCACTGAAGTAGGACCTTAAAGGGTCCAAGGAAGAGCTCGGCCTTGCCAAGAGGCAGCTCGAGGAGAACAAAGGTAAGTAGTACCTAGTCTATGAATCTATATAAAAGGAAAGCGATTGCAAAATGACAGGATTATCGTAAATTTGCCAGGGGCCACGACCGAGGTGGCGACCCTGAAGCAAGCGCCGTCCGAGGCCGAAAACAAAGCGGCCAAGGAGCGCACCGAGCGGGAGAGGCATGAGACACGGGTGGGTGAGGTGCAACAAGAGCTCCACGCTCTCGTGATGAAGCACGAGGCGTTGGAGCTTGACTTGAAGACGCGAGAGTCCGAGCTTGCCACGGCCCTTGAGGGTGCAAAGAGTGCCAAGGCCAAAGCCCAAAAGGCCCTCCAGGAGATTGATGCGATGAAGAAGATAGCGGCGGGTAAGGCATTCTATATGCAAAGTAAGCATGTGAAAGTAAATTACTTGTTACTTACCGGAATCCGGAGCTCTCCAGGAGCATTCGTAGATTTGCCCCACAGCGTGTCGGATGCCGCAAAATTTTACTGGGCTGAGGAGGGAAGCTCGACGGAGAAGTTGTTCTGGGCCCAGTATACTGGGACCGAACACCCAGTACCTATGAGTGACCAGCTAAAGCAGCTGGTCGAGCTACACAAGGCGGCCGAACAGGCCATGAAGGGCTTGATAGTCCGGATGTGGCCTGGCGACGCCCTTCTCAATAGCTACTTCGGCTTGGTGAGACGGCTTGTGGATGCCTGCCCACGGCTGGAAGTTATCAAGCGGTCCATTTACATCGAAGGTGAACGCCGGGCTTTCGCCCGTGTGAAGGTACAATGGGCCAAGCTGGACGCCGTGAAGCTGATCAAGGAAGGGCCACCGGAGGGCAAGGAGCATCGCCACCCCAAGATGTACTATGAGGGTGTCCTGAAGGGTGCCCGTCTCGTAGCGGACGAGTGTACGAAAGATATAATATTTGAGTGAACTCGCTCGTGTAATCCCGTATTCATGAAAACTTGTTCATATGCGCTATGCAACGCTTGTTTGAATTTAAAATATTACCTTCTGTTCGGCTATTTATCAGATCTGAGAGATGGCTAGTCGTCGGCTTCTGCCCCCATGCCACGAGTGCTGGGGTGTTCGGGATAAACCTGAGCACTCTTGTTCCCATTTTTGGGTCCTTCGAGGGAGGTGCTCAGCACAACAAACAAGGCAATCAGACTATAATGCGTTATCACTCTCACTTAGCCATAGAATTCTATAATTTTAAATTTCGGCGAAGCCCCTAGTATTCGGAAGGCTGAATCTGGGGCACGATACACGCCTTAAGCCGGACAGGGCCGACTCCTCGCTCTAAGTGGCGTAAGTCTTTAAGGACTCGAAAACCTCTCGAACAGCGACCAGTCTCTCGCCTTATCATGACAGTCAGTTTTAGCTTTCTCTACTGAGGTGCTTAGCCCAGCAGAACCGGGGCACAATCGCAGTAGTTCTCCCAGTGCTACCTTAGCCGATATAGCGGAACATAAGGTACCAAAACATGGGAGCCGGGCAAACCCAACTATTGACCCAAGATATGATTCGGAGCTGATGCATATAATGCTATAAGTTCGGGGTGCCGAACTGTCGAAAGTGTTCGGACTTCTCACGCCGTATTGTGGCGTATGCTGAAGCCCCTAGCGTATTGGCCGTACCAGAGTGTACGGGTGCTGGATATCACGAATGAACACACACACATATATATATATAAAGAAGAATGCAATAAAAGCCTTAATGCAATGCATTCTGTATTAAAAAAATGTGCGTTAGAGCAGAATGATACAGGTAGTGCGATAAGCAAAAAGTAGGACTATGTCCCCTCCAAGGGCAAGCTGAAGAATAATATTAAAGCAAGTATTTCACTCGTTATCATAATCCACCTGGGAGTTCCATGGTGTGATGTAGCTTTCTGCCTCCTTGGTTGCTGCATCATGTGTTCGGCAATCATGCTGCCGGACAGGGTTTCCAGAGATTAATGTCCTGAAAGAGGGAAAAATAACAAAGTGGGAAGCCCCTAGTGCGGTTTAAGCCGCGTCTTGGGGCGTGCCGTAGTTGTGCCCCCTTCCCCGCTTGTGCCCATGGTATTTTTAATGCGTAATTATGTACGCGTGACATGGGTTTCGCCGTTTGGCTGGGACCAGGGTGGGGCCCGCATTGCTATGCGAGCTCGGAACGTGTCAGGCATTCCAGTTGTCGATTACTTCGGGCGCGCTTGAAGTTGTGTGGGTCCTTAATCTCCGAACTAGTGGGTTGCCTTAAGAGGCTGCTTTGTGCTTCTGCTGCGAGGGCGGCAGTGTGCTCCTCCGTTCAGAGAGAGCGCTCTGTGTTTCCATTAACTGTAATAACCCCCCGAGGTCCTGGCATCTTGAGCTTGAGGTATGCATAATGCGGTACCGCATTGAATCTCGCAAATGCGGTTCGCCCAAGCAGTGCATGATAGCCACTGCGGAACGGGACTATATCGAAGATTAACTCTTCGCTTCAGAAGTTATCCGGGGATCCGAAGACCACTTCCAGTGCGACTGAGCCTGTGCAATGGGCCTCTACACCTGGTATGACGCCTTTAAAGGTCGTTTTTGTGGGTTTGATCCTTGAGGGGTCTATACCCATTTTGCGCACTGTGTCCTGGTAAAGCAGGTTCAGGCTGCTGCCGCCATCCATAAGGACTCAAATGAGGTGAAATCCGTCAATGATTGGGTCTAGGACCAGTGCGACGAATCCACCATGACGGATACTAGTGGGGTGGTCCCTGCGATCGAAGGTGATCGGACAGGAGGACCATGGGTTGAACTTTGGGGCGACGGGCTCCAACGCATATACGTCCCGGAGCGCACGCTTCCGCTCCCTCTTGGGGATGTAGGTTGCGTATATCATGTTCACCGTCCGCACTTGTGGGGGGAACCTCTTCTATCCTCCGGTATTCGGCTGTCGGGGCTCCTCCTCATCATCGCTATGTGGCCCCTTATCTTTGTTTTCGGCAATTAATTTGCCGGCCTGCTTGAACACCCAACAATCCCTGTTGGTGTGGTTGGCTGGCTTGTCGGGGGTGCCGTGTATTTGACACGAGCGATCGAGTATGCGGTCCAAACTGGACGGGCCCGGGGTGCTTCTTTTGAATGCCTTTTTCCGCTAAACCGGGTTTAGAGCCTTTTTATCCGGCATTGACTGTCGTATCCTCGGTATTGTCATTGTTAATGCGGCGCTTATGTTTGTTGCGACATGACCTGCTATTGCCGTCCTTGGTATCCTAAGTACCGTGGTTCTTCGATATGTTATTACTGTGAGCCAGCCAGCTATCTTCTCCCACACAAAATCGGGTCATGAGTGTCGTGAGGGCTGCCATAGATTTCGGCTTTTCCTGACCCAGGTGCCGGGCTAGCCACTCGTCGCGGATGTTGTGCTTGAAAGCTGCTAGGACCTCTGCCTCCGGACAGTCGACGATTTGATTTTTCTTTGTTAGGAACCGTGTCTAGAATTGCCTGGCCGATTCCTCTGGCTGCTGAATTATGTGGCTCAAGTCATCGGCATCTGGTGGTCGCACATAAGTGCCCTGAAAGTTGTCGAGGAATGCGGCTTCCAGGTCTTCCCAACAGCTAGTGGACTCTGCTGGCAAGCTATTGAGCCAATGCCGAGCTGGTCCTTTGAGTTTGAGTGGGAGGTATTTAATGGCGTGTAGATCATCACCGCGTGCCATGTGGATATGCAGGAGGAAATCATCAATCCATATCGCAGGATCTGTTGTACTGTCGTATGATTCTATATTTACGGGTTTGAAACCTTCTGGGATTTGATGATCCATTACTTCGTCTGTGAAGCATAAGGGGTGTGTGGCGCCTCTGTACTGGGCTATATCGCGACGCAGCTCCAATGAGTCTTGCCCGCTGTGCTCGGCCCGGCCGGATTTACTTTTACTGTATCCCGCGTGACGATTGTCGTCTCGCGTAGTGGCGCGCCCTCGTGATCCATAGATCGATCTTGCATGTTTTTCTTTGTCCTCCAATACGTCTCGCAGGTCTGGCGTATTTCCCCATGCCTTTTTATTTGAATGGCGTCGGGGTGCAGGCTGAGCATTTGGCTGGAATGCCTCTCTGTCGCAGCCACGAGGTGGCCGGTCAGCCGCGTTATACGCTTCTTCCTCTAGTCGGGGTAGCAACCTGCATTTTGGGTAACTCTTGGAGGGGCGTTCAAGTTTATATTCCTCGGCCGCCAGGACTTCAGTCCATCTGTCAGCTAGCAGATCTTGATCAGCTTGAAGCTGCTGCTGCTTCTTCTTAAGGCTATTTGCTGTGGCTATAAGCCGGCGCTTGAAGCGCTCTTTTTCGACGGGATCCTCTGGCACGACGAATTCGTCATCGTCGAGGCTTGCCTCGTCTTCGGAGGGAGGCATGCAATTGTCATCCTCCTCCTCTTCATCTGCCGCTCTCTCAGGAGGGCTGGCCTCTCCATCCTCCTGCCCTAAATCTTGCTGGAGGGGATTGCTGCCGTCTTCGGCACTATCCGGAGTGCTATTATCTCCTGTGCCGGTATCACCACTTTTGTTTTGGCAGGACTTAGAGCGGCGCCGCTGACGTTGGTGCTTGGGTTGCTTCTTGGAGGGGTCATCCTCCGCTGTTCTGTCGCCATTGCCCTCTTTGGGTGTGTCCACCACATATATATCATATGACGAGGTGGCTTTCCAGTGCCCTATAGGCGCTGGTTCCTGTTCGTCTCCTGCGTCGTCGTCCATACCGTCGATATCTTCGGAGTCGAAGTCGAGCATGTCAGTCAAATCATTGACAGTGTCTATGAAGTGGGTGGTGGGTGGGCGTCGAACTTCTTCGTCGTCCGCATCCCAATCTTGCCGGTCATAATCCGGCCAGGACTCTCCTGACAAAGAGAGAGACCTTAGTGAATTCAGTATGTCGCTGAAGGGCGAGTGCTGAAAGATATCCGTGGCAGTGAACTCCATGATCGGCGCCCAATCAGATTCGATTGGCAGGGGCGCGGATGGTTCAGAGTTCGGAGGAGAGTCTGGCAATGTGGAGTCACGGACCTCGCGAAGGATAAGGTTGGTGTTCGGCTCGACCGCCGTTGAGGCTGCAGCCTCCGTGGCAGGGTCTAGCCACCCGCCCTCGGACGGTGCAGTTGGCTCTGAATTAAAGGTCAGAGCGGATGAGGGTGCGGCCTCCAGGGCACTGTTCGGCGGCAGAGCCAAATCATGCCCATCGTGACAGTGCGGCGCACTCGACAGGAGCTCGAATCCGTCGAAGATTAAGTCTCCGCGGATATCGGCCGTGTAGTTTAAGCTTCCAAACCTGACCTGATGGCCAGGGGCGTAGCTTTCAATCTGCTCCACCCCGCAGTGCAAAGCCGCCGAATACAAAAATCTATCCGGAGAGAAAAGCCTCACCCTGGACTGCATCGCTAACGATGATCGAAGGAGCCATCAAGCCTGATGATGATGACATAGAGGAACTCTCAATGAAAGCACCAATGTCGGTGTCAAAACTGGCGGATCTCGGGTAGGGGGTCCCGAACTGTGCATCTAGGCGGATGGTAACAGGAGGCAGGGAACACGATGTTTTACCCAGGTTCGGGCCCTCTTGATGGAGGTAAAACCCTACGTCCTGCTTGATTTATTCTTGATGATATGGGTATTACAAGAGTTGATCTACCACGAGATCGGAGAGGCTAAACCCTAGAAGCTAGCCTATGGTATGATTGTTCTTATCCTACGGACTAAACCCTCCGGTTTGTATAGACACCGGAGAGGGTTAGGGTTACACAAGGTTGGTTACAAAGGAGGAAATATCCATATCCGTATTTCCTAGCTTGCCTTCCACGCCAAGTAGAGTCCCATCCGGACACGAGACGAAGTCTTCAATTTAGTATCTTCATAGTCCAATAGTCCGGCCGAAGGATAGAGTCTGGCTGTCTGGAGACCCCCTAATCCCGGACTCCCTTAGGTGTGGTTAGTTTTAAGATACTAATTATGGTTTTTTTGCAAATTGGTAGAGAAGTGGGATGTTGGTGAGAAAAGGAAACAACATACCCCACAGTCGTTAGATGTAGATCTAATGGTCAGAAATGACGGATGGCACACACACATTCATCACCAACTTAGTCTTCTGTAGGAGTACTAGCAAGATGTCCGTGCATTGCATGGAACATCAAGATGCATATTTTTATAAAACACTCGTTGTGATTGACCCATGCAGGAGTAATACCATGTGTAAAAACTAATGATATCTGGAGAAAGAGGAGATAAGGTGAAGAGGAGTGGGGTGTGGTGGTGATTGGTGGTCGGACTGAGCGGAGGCAAGGGGATGGACGACGCTGGCAGCGGCCACCAGGCCAGTTTGTTCCAGAGGCTTCCTTTTTTAATTGCTGAACAATGAGGTTGTTGGAGATAAGGATGAACGAGGGAAGGCCTTGTCTGCAAATGTGGATAGAGGTGCGGGTATCTTTTAGTTTAATTTCCATATGTCAGATATAGATAGGACGGTCTATTGCAAGATGGCACGCATACAGGGCGGTGAATTCTGTTGAGCCAACAGTCCCTCGTTACTTGAGGTGGTCGGAACAGCCTATTGTCTGGAGCAGGGAGGATCACCCTCCCCGGGTTGATAATCCGGGTCAACTGGCCTTGGTAGTGGCACCGCAGGTTGGTGGTTATAAATTTACTAAGGTACTCATGGATGGAGGTAGCAGCATCAACATCCTCTATTATGAGACCTTCCGGCGCATGGGCTTAACCGACAAGAATTTAAAGACTTCCAACACCGTCTTCCATGGAGTGGTGCCTGGTAAATCGGCGTATCCTGTGGGTAAGATTGAGCTAGAGGTGGCCTTTGGAGACGAGCATGATTCTAGGGCGGAAAAGTTAACTTTTGAAGTGGTAAAAATGAAGAGTCCATATCACGCTTTGTTTGGGCGGCCGGCTTATGCCAAGTTTATGGCGCGGCCGTGTTATGTTTATTTACAGCTCAAGATGCCGGGTTACAAGGGTACCATCACCGTGCATGGAAGCCGAAAGGTGGCCCTGGAATGCGAAGAAGGCGATGCGGCTTATGCTGAGTCTATCTGTGCAGCAGAGGAGCTCAAATTTTATCAAAATAACGTTGGCCCGGCGGATATGACCTCTCTCAAGAAGCCGACTACGGAGCATGACTCGGCCATGAAGTTTAAATCGGCTGCAGAGACTAAGCTTGTTGATTTTACTCCGGGCGATTCATCTAAGAAATTCAGCATCAGTGCCAACTTGGATCCTAAATAGGAAAGCGCGCTCATCGAGTTCATCCGTGAGAACCGAGACATCTTTGCATGGAAGCCTTCTGACATGCCGGGTGTACTGAGAGGACTCACTAATCATACTCTTAATATTGATCCAAAGTATAAGCCGGTCAGGCAGTTTCTGCGGCGATTCAATGAGGAACGATGAAAAGCTATAGGAGAAGAGGTCGCCCGGCTCTTGGCGGCTGGGTTCATTGTCGAAGTTTTTCACCCGGAGTGGTTGGCTAACCCGGTGCTCGTGCTCAAGAAAAACGGCACCTGGCGGATGTGTGTGGATTACACGGACTTAAATAAGGCTTGTCCGACTGATCCTTTCGCTCTCCCCCGTATTGATCAAATCATTGATGCTACGGCGGGTTGTGCGCGTTTGAGCTTTTTGGATGCTTACTCTGGTTATCATCAGATCAAGATGGCAGTTAAGGACCAGGAGAAGACGGCTTTCATCACTCCGTTTGGAGCCTTTTGCTATGTGTCTATGCCTTTTGGGCTCAAGAGTTCCTAGACGACTTATCAACGGTGTGTACAGAATTGTCTCCACAATCAGATTGGGCGCAATGTTCATGCTTATGTGGATGACATAGTGGTGAAATCCAGAGAGGCGGAAACCTTGATATCTGATCTCAAAGAAACCTTTGACAATCTCCGGGTTTACAAAATGATGCTTAACCTGGAGAAGTGTGTATTTGGCGTGCCTGCAGGCAAGCTTTTGGGATTCTTGGTCTCAAACAGGGGCATCGAGGCTAATCCGGAGAAGATTAAGGCAATCACTTCTTTGGCTAAACCGGCATGTATCAATGATGTTCAGCGACTGGCGGGTCGTGTTGCCACTTTAAGCCGGTTCATAAGACGGTTAGGTGAGAAGGCCCTACCATTGTACCAATTGATGAAGAAGGCAGACACCTTTGTCTGGAGTAATGCTGCTAATGTTGCTTTTGAGGATTTGAAGAGGCAGTTATCTGAGCCGCCAGTTCTTGCAGCTCCCATTGACAAAGAGCCTTTGCTGTTATATGTGGCTGCTAATTCACGAGCCGTCAGTGTGGCAGTTGTGGTAGAGCGCAAGGAGGCTGGTAAGGAACATCCGGTTCAACGGCCGGTTTATTATGTCAGTGAAGTACTCATCGAGTCAAAACAAAGATATCCTCATTGGCAGAAACTTGTTTACGGGGTGTTCATGGCAAGCCGGAAGCTGAAGCAATACTTCGAAGGTCACCCTATCACTGTGGTAAGTTCTGCCCCCTTGGGAGACATTATTCAGAACAGAGAGGCTACAGGACGAGTCGCCAAGTGGGCCATCGAGCTCGGGCCTCATGGTCTGAAGTACGTACCACGCACTGCCATTAAGTCTCAAGCTTTGGTGGATTTCATCAATGACTGGACAGAGCTACAGGCACCTGAGGAGAAGCCCGATAACACTTATTGGACTATTCACTTTGATGGGTCCAGACAGTTGGAAGGCTCGGGGGCTGGAGTCGTGTTAACTTCCCCCCGAGGTGAAAAATTTTGTTATGTGCTCCGGCTTATGTTTCCTTGTACTAACAACGCAGCTGAGTACGAGGCCCTACTCCATGGTCTCCGGATGGCCAAGGAGATGAACTTGAGCCGGGTAAGATGCTTGGGAGACTCAGACCTCGTGGCTCAACAGGTGTCAGGCAAGTGGGACTCTAAAGATCCCCTTATGGAAGCTTACCATCGTGAAGTCGATGCTGTGGCTGGACATTTCAAGGGTTATGTGGTGGAACACATTGATCGAAGGAAGAATGAGGTAGCTGATGCCTTAAGCCAGCTGGGGTCTCAGCGTAAGCAGGTGCCGCCTACCACCTTTCTTGATGTTTTGCATAATCCTTCTGTTAAGTTACCTACAAAGGAAGATCTGGCAGTACCAGACTCGGAGGCATAGCTGGTGGCGGCTCTCCACGTTATCCCGGATTGGACAGTGCCTTATTTGGCTTACATGACCCGGGGAGAGTTGCCTGAATATGAGACCTTGGCAAGACAAATCGCCCGGCGGTCCAAGTCCATGACAATTGTCAATGGCGAGTTACATCACTGCAGCGTCACTGGAGCATTTCAACGTTGCGTGTCACCTACAGAGGGTCAGGAGATTCTTCGTGAGATTCATGAAGGCGATTGTGGTCATCACGCCGGCTCAAAACCTCTTGTGGCCAAAGCTTTCCGACATGGGTTTTATTGGCTGACGGCTCATGCTGATGCAGAAGACCTAGTCAGTAAATGTGACGGATGTCAGAAATTCTCACGACGAGCCCATGTGCCAGCTCAAGAATTGAGGATGATTCCAATTACTTGGCCATTTGCAGTCTGGGGGCTTGATATGGTCAGGCCTTTCAAAAGGTCTAAGGATAAAAAGACGCACCTCTTGGTGGCGGTTGACAAGTTCACAAAGTGGGTGGAGGCAGAGCCAGTCAGTAAGTGTGATGCAGCCACGGCGGTCCAGTTTATGAAAAAGGTGATTTTTCGCGTTGGTTTTCCACACAACATTATAACTGATAATGGCACTAACCTCTCCAAAGGAGCTATGGAAGAGTTTTGTCAACGAGAGCATATCTGGCTTGACGTTTCAGCTGTGGATCACCCTCAATCCAATGGTCAAGCAGAACGAGCTAATCAAGAAATCTTGAGGGGTATCAAGCCCCGGCTCTTGGTCCCCTTGCTGCGGACGCCGGGTTGTTGGGTGGAGGAGTTACCTTCTGTACTTTGGAGCATCAATACTACACCTAACAGATCTACGGGTTACACGCCTTTCTTTATGGTGTATGGAGCAGAGGCGGTCCTGCCAAGTGACATCCGTCATGACTCACCCCGTGTGGCGGCTTATGTTGAGGAAGACAATGAAAAAGCTTGGCAAGACGCACTTGACCTGTTGGATGAAGAGCGAGACTTGGCAATAGCCCGCTCGGCGATTTACCAGCAAGACCTGCGCCACTACCACAGCCGCCGGTTAGGTCCAAAACCTTTCAGGAAGGCGACTTAGTGCTCTGACTCATCAAGGATCAATCTGACATGCACAAGCTATCCCCTCCTTGGGAAGGACCCTTTGTGGTCAGCAAGAA
This sequence comes from Triticum dicoccoides, assembly GCF_002162155.2. NCBI lineage: Eukaryota > Viridiplantae > Streptophyta > Magnoliopsida > Poales > Poaceae > Triticum > Triticum dicoccoides. The sequence continues at coordinate 41,556,776 of NC_041390.1, read as the reverse complement.
TCTGAACAACGAATCATACTACCTTATCGACGTTCGGGAGCACAAAGACTCACGTAAGTCGGAGGAGGAGACCCGTCGGCCGTGGAATATCGCTCATCTTCGGTCTTATTATACCTGAGCCATCGGCTCTAATGTGTATATACTTATACTATGTATATTACATAAAGCAATAAAGCAGGACCTTTGTCCTTTTTTCCACTCCCAAAAAGGTTTATGTGTTTTCTTTGTCAGGTGGTGGAGATAACCAAGGAAAAGAGGATCATATCTGAATCCGGCTTTCCTTTGGTCCGGCTTATGATCATATCTGAATCTAGCCGTGATCACTTGGGGGCTTCCTGTTCAAACATAGGTCGTATTCGAACCAAAGAGAACATAGCTGTCGATACCCACTTGATCGGCATACTGCCAAACCCACTTGGGGGATCCTTGATCATATTTGAATCATAGCTTAAGCCCTTTGGGTCTGACATGGATCGTATTCGAATCAGCGTCATTAAACAACTCTTATGGTCACTTGGGGGCTTCCTGTTCAAACATAGGTCGTATTCAAACCAAAGAGAACATAGCTGTCGATACCCACTTGATCGGCATCGCCACAGCCACTGGGGGCTAACAGATCGTATCCGAATCTTAGCTCAACCCCTTTGGAACAGTTCACTGATCGTATTCGAATCAGAAACCCTTGAATTTTGTTCATCATATTTTACAAGTATCAACATTGGATATCTTGTGACCCTCTTGAAAATACAATGGAATACATTGCAATCCTCCAGGATTAATACTGGTTACATCAGGTTGTTAAGTACCAGGTGAACTTTTATGTGCCAATTTTCAGGAGTTAAACTTACCCTCAGGGGTTGGCTTATATAAGCCGGAAAAGCAGCTGTAAGCATGACAGGGCAATGCAAGACATTTCTGTAAAGGACATAACATATTCATATAAACTACAAAGTGCATAGTGATGGCGGCTTATGCAAGTATTAAGGGCCATAAGCGTGTGCAAAGGCATAGCAAAACTCAAAGTATTTTCTACTCTGTTACAAGATTCCCCGAGTCTGAATGATGCGGCATTGTTTTTCTACAACGACATAAGCAGGTGGCGCCTGGCAATCTACTCTTGGGGTTGACTTGAAGCTTCCGGGTTATCCTTCTCCGCCTCTCCGCCGGCTGCTTTGTCCTGGAAGGATGATGAGGCCCAGTCAATGCCACTCAAGGCCTCAAACTCAGCTTCATCATCTATTAAACCGGCTGGGTCGACTTCAGGGGCAAAGGTGTGCTTACGAATTGGAGGGATCAAGCTGACATCGTCATAATGCGGCGTGGGGATTCTCCGATTCTCCTTGTCATAACCCGGCTGACACTTGGTGAGGTCAGTGTCGTTTCCAATTTGAGTGGCCATAGGGCGTATATCCCTCACGCAGGTGGTGAAATCCTTTTCATCAAATGGAGTGCCATCCTCCTTTAAACGTGGATACCCAAGAGGGATCTCGGCCGGGTCTAGCTCTGGTAACCAGGCTTTGGCCCAACTCAAAGCGGCTATTGCTCCGGCTCTTGCTTGGGCCCGTCTCAACTCTTGAATCCGCTGAGGAAGTACAGCAAGCCGTTGTAACACATCTTGCAAGAGGTAGGTCACATCATTTGATAAGGCTACAACGGCCAAGGCACGTTGTGACCCGATGTACAGTTGCTCTACTAGAGTATACACCGCCTTCAATTTGATCAGCATATTCTGCTTGAGGTTTGTGCTCCTGGGGCATGTATTGGTAAGTATAAGGTAAACCTCAGGTAACAATTGAAGGAATATTTACAATATTTAATGCTTGCTTAAGATAACTTACCAAAGATCGCTGAGACCATCCGAGATATCTGGCGTTGTAAGCCGGTCAGTTCGGCTGTTGCATTTGCCAGCAACGCCTCTGCTGTCTCGGCCTGGGTCACTAGTCCGGCCTTTTCGTCGGTCCAAATTTTCTTCTCCAACTCAAAATTTTTCTTCAGCTTCTCTTGTTCAGAGACGCTGAATTCAAATTTGGAGTTAGCCTTTTGAGTTTCAATCTCCTGGGCTGCCACGCGGTTCTTTAGGTCAACAATCTCCGATTCAAATTGACTTATGATGGCCTGCATTGCACCGGATAGTAGTCAAGATTACGGTAAATAATATTAAGTCCCAAGCACTTTGCAAGCAAAGATACTTGACACTCGGGGGCTAATGTATACCGAAGCTTTCTAAATTATTATGCCAGTCCTGGATATTAAGTCCCAAATACTTTGCAAGCAAAGATACTTGGAACTTGGGGGCTAATGTGTATCGCAAGTTAAAGGTATTGTGTTACATCCGGTTTATATATTTTTCTTTAAGCCGGGCAAGCATCTCTAACAATTTTTCTAAGTCTACAACATATTTATTCATAAGCAATAGACTTGGGGGCTGGTACAGTAAGTATGATTGAAAGTAAGGAAGCATAAGTCATACCTCAGATTTTTGCTGTATTTGCTTCACCATGTCAATTTCCAGGTCACGGCTGCTTTGCACCTGGTTGATATAGCCCGAAACGATCTCTCCAATACTCAAATGAGTATAGTCGGTGATATCCATCTTGGCCTTACGACGTTCTAGCAACTCCTCTTTAGCCGAGCATTTGGCAAGGACGGTGGGCCTGGCCGGCTCAACGAATTGAGCCTTGAGAAATTCCACTTCTGGGTCAGCTGTTTTAACTGGGCTAGGTGCCTCCGGGTTAACATAACCATCAAGAATATCTTTAGCAGGCGGGTCAGAAGTTGGTGCTGCAATGTCTTGAGCCGGCTCAGGCGGCGGTTGATGTGTGGAAGAGTCGGGAGCAGCTATACCCTGTTCCGGTTCAGTCACCACAGGGGTTTGGGCCAGTTTATCTTTCTTGGTTTTCTTCCTGGGCTTAACCTGCACGCTGTGGGCAAAGCATAGAAATAAGTAAAGAAACATGAAGAAAGATAAACATAAGATGAATAAATTGATATTACCCAGGGGCAGTCTTAAAAGCCGACATGTTTGATTGCATGGACTCGCCGGATGAAGGAGAGGTATCCTGGTAATTGGAGTCAGAGGAATTGAGAGGTTGACGGATTAGACCCGCCAAAGGTAAAAAAGGGTATAAATTGGAGATAACCTCAGTCCGACGCTTCCGGGTTGTGTCAGGCAAGCCGGAGGATAGCTCTGCATCCTTGCTGGTCCGGGTCTGCCTCCGGTTTTCAAATTGTTGTTGCTTCAAAAGAAAGTCAAGATCTTGGTAAGCCAAAGGGTGTGAAAATCTTACTTTTCGGGTTACTCTTTGAATTTTCTGACGCGGCCGAAGTTCGGAGTCGGAGGAGATTATAATTACCTCTTCCTCGACGGGTTGGCTGTTGCTTGTGTCTCCCTGAAAGAAGGTTAATATCAGTAAAGTAGTGATAAAGGAGAAAGGGAAATTAAAAAGTTACCTCTTCCTCATTATCATCAGTATCATCAAGCTGAAACAACTCAGAAGCGCTTGGCTTCCTTTTCCTTGAAGTGGTGGGCTTGGCGGTTTTCCTTTCAGCCCTCTTGGCCGCCCTGGCTGTCTTGGCCGCCTCATGATCATATTGGATTTTCCAGAAGTTATCATTTGCCTGTAAAAGGTTATAAAGGGTTATGCGTAAGAATACAGTATAACATGGTAAAAAATAACCCGACGGCTGGAAACTTACTGCAGGGGCCGGGTTCTTCTGGCAAAAAGGTAGTAAGCCGAAAGCGTTACTATTCACTGTGCCCTCTTTCAACAAAGACTAAGTTGTAGCTTCCACTACGCCATCTGGTAAGTCGTCAGGACTATGACGCTGAGGGTCATCTTTCTCGCCTGAATAATTACACATTAAGCCGGGGCGGCGGCTTAACAGAATTATTCTCCAAGCAACCCAGACCCGGACCAGGTCAATGCCATCTAAGCCGTTCCCTAAAAGAGCTTTAATCTTCTTGATCTTGGGGGTGAGTGGCAGACGTTCAATAGCAGTCAACTTATCCGGCAGCGGGTGAGTAGGTTCAAGGCGCAATGCACAGAAGCCGGGCACCGGGTTTTCACCAACCGGAGAAGGATCTTGGTAGTAGAACCATGTCTGCTTCCAGTCCTTTGGATGACTCGACAATTCAGCATAAGGGAACAGGCAGTCTCTCCGCCTTTGAATCGATATGCCACCAAGCTCCAGACTAGGCCCGTTGGCCCGCTCATTCTGCCGGTTCAAATAGAACAATTCCCTGAACAAAAGTAGGCTGGGTTCTTCTCCAAGGTAGACCTCACAGAAAACTTGGAAGTTGCAGATATTTGACACGGAATTGGGCCCGATGTCTTGAGGTCTTAAGTCAAAGAAGTGCAGAACGTCTCTAAAGAATTTTGAACCGGGAGGAGCAAATCCCCGACTCATGTGATCGGTAAAAATGATCACCTCCCCTTCCTTGGGTTGAGGTTTCTCTTCAGATGGTTCAGGAGCATGATAAGACATGACATCCTTCTTGGGCAGATGGCTAGACTTTAGAAACTCGGACAGTTTGCTCTCTGTAACAATGGATGGGACCCAGTTGCAGGTAACCGGAGGTTTAACAGCTTTGGGTGCCATTGGGTAAATTGAAGCCTACAACAAGATAAAGGAAATTTTTCCGGTTTATTATAACCCGGAGAATAAACATTATTGGGTTATTTAAGATGTCGGCTTAAGAAGGGGCCTAATGACATACAGGTAACTATGTGATAATGTTTAACAGCTGCAGGTATTAAAGATGATTAAGGTTTTCTTAAGTCATTAGAAGCAAGTGGTGCTGACAGCCGGTATTATCTTAAACCGGTCACATGAACTATTATGGCTGAAACAGAGTCAACAGACGCAGTTTTTTGGCTAAGTGTGGAACAAACAGGTTTCACAAGTTGCAATCATTATTTTGGATCAAATGATGCTCTGGAAAGGAAAATATTTCTAGACCTAAAACAGTACAGAGAAGTTCATATACTCGCGGAGGGCTTCCAAAACAAGGGAAATGAGATCTGTTCTCATACAGGATAAGCACAAACATTTTCCGCAGCAGTTCTAAGTTGTTTTTATAATCTGAACAAGGCATTGGAGGTTAGAACTAATGGAGGTTTGTGTCGGGCGGCGATGAACGATGACGAACTCAAGACGGTTTCAATGCAGATCTGAGAAGGGGGAAAAGAGGAACTCACAGATGCGGAAGAACTGCGGAGGGTCACCATCGTTTTCTGGTCAGAATCAGGGTGATGTAGCGGCCTGAGTCGGTGAAGACGAGGGGGTCGACGGCGGCGGCGATGGAGCTTGAGCAGCAAAGAAGGAGGTGCAAGGAGGAAGACGACTGAAGGAAATGAAAAAGACCTAGGTCGCATCTATTTATAAGGAGGGCCGACCAAGATGGCGCGAGAAACAAGGAGACGGAATATCATTTTACAATGACCCGACGCCTCGATTTTCGGGATGGTCAGTTAAGGCAAAGATCCATTGAAGATATGATGAAATAAGATAAGGATTTAATTAAAAGATGATGTCATGGTGGGTTAACCCGGATCCAGAAGATGACGTCACAATGGGTTATGACCTTTTCACGGACAGAAGACAGAAGGACTGATTCTTAAGGTATTTTAAGATTGACATGAACCAGTCCAAATCAATCTGGGGCCTAATGTTGGGGATATAAATATTTGAGTAAGCCGGCTAGGAGGGGCCGGGTTATGCAAAGAAGACTCATCGTAAAGGAAGCCCAAGACCCAGCGTGAGGATGGCGGTTCATATAGCTTAAGGCCCATAGAGACAAACCGCCATAATGGCATGACTTGTAACATAAGGTAGAGGTAACTAGTCACTGAGCCGGACACTATTTATGAGTCGGCCGGGACTCTGTAGGCCACAGGGCGTCAACCCATGTATATAAGGGAACGACCAGCCAGCGGCTTAGGGCAAGAAACAACCAATCGAGAACCGGGCATAGCGTATCTCGCTCCCCGGTCATCGAAACCTCAAGCAATACCAACCCAACTAGACGTAGGCCTTCCTTCACCGCAAGGGGCTGAACTAGTATAAACCTCGCGTGTCCTTTGTCCCGATTAACCCCTTTAAGCTTCCTAGTTGCGATGGCTCCACGATTAAGTCCTTGCAAGAGGACATCTGCCGTGACAATTCCACGACACATACCATCATCACCAACTTGGTTTGTTTTATAAGAGAAGAAATATAAGTATGGAGATACAAATGTATTATCGATACTTGTATCCGTAACCTAGGATCTACATTCTATTCAACGGCTCAGCATGTGGGGCCTTAGCACAATGACTTCTCGACTGTGTAAAACAAAGGTTTTCCCATCGCCGATAAGGAGGGGGGACGGCGGCGCACTTTCGGCTTGCTCTAGTCCTAGTAGTCATACTAGGTGGTCTACGGACGTGTAGATTTATTCTATTTCACGTCTCGTGTTCGCCGTACTGCCACGACTGTTGATGAATAGACGGTAAGTTATTCATGGGGAAACCCTTGTTGAGCGTGTTTGCGAGAGAGAGAGTGTGTCGTGTGTGATATTTCTAAATACTGAGGAAATGATAATATATTCTTCGTGTCTATGTGTGTGGAGGATAGGTAGAGACATGTACATGGGGCTTTGTGTTGGGTAACATGGAGACACATAGACATAATCAGAGAGTGAGTGTGTGAGATACACATGCGGACATGGGGAGAGATGTGTGAGTTAGAGAGATGGAGAATTTTTGTGTGCATCTGAGCTAGAGAGGGGGGATATATACATATCTAGAGTTGTAGAGAATATGCAAGGGTGTGTGTATTAAAAGAAGGATCCAGATAGCTAGATGGGTGTTTGTGCATGTCTGTGTGTGTTTGTGCACGTGTTTGTGTGTGAGAGGGAGTGTGTGTATGTGGAGTAGAGAGACCCCTAATGATGTAAACCTAGTATAAGGAAAGGGGGAATGGTGTCACATGTGTGTCAAAGAGATACAAAGGCATGTGTAGTAGCGAGATAGCATGGGTGCGGGCAGGGAACAGACTATTTGGAAGAGACATTGAGTGTGTGTGGGAGAGGGGTGTGAGAGCGAGAGAGAGAGAGAGAGCTAGTGACGAAGAGAGAGAGAGAGAGAGAGAGAGAGGAAAAGAAGGGGGAGAGAGGGGTCGTTTGTATCCACAAGTGGCGTATATATAGGGAGACAATGTTGATGTTGTTCGAAATTGGCCTATGTACGGAGATGCAAGGGAAGCGAGTCATCGTGTGTGTGATAGGGACTTCATGAGAGATCTAGAATAGATGGTGTAGAGAACAACGTGCGAGATTGAGAACGATGATACATCAGGGAGCTATTGAAAGATTCACGACATATATGTATACAGGGAAGGAGCTAGGGCAGGTCAGCATGTGGGAGAGATAGAAAGAGGAGAGTGGTGCACAAGGAGACAAAGTGTGCTTGTTTGCAGTGGGGGTGGTGTGTGAGGTGAGTGTGCGAGAACCACATTACCAGGGAGATAGACGTTTGGGGGCGATGTTTTGTGTGTATGGGAAAGATACACTCTACATAGTGTGTGTTCTTGGGAAAGAGAGATGCCGGAAGACCTGGAGAGTGGGGAAAGAGATGTGTGCATGCCTGAGAGACAAAGTGATAAGATACCTATATTGGGGTCTGAACTTTAGA
>NC_041390.1:41537278-41548735 GCF_002162155.2 Triticum dicoccoides | reverse complement strand
CGGAAGGGGTGGGGTGGGGGGGGGGTGGCTTCATATAATGAGTTAGGTGTCTATATTTGAGGGACTTTAGCGTAATTGAGATATATATGGTCAATAGTGTGTGCACTCATGGTTGATCAATTTGTTTCACAGTTTGGACTATGAGATAACGATACTTTTGAACATGCGTGATATACCTTGATGTACCAGAATTACAAACCTAAGATTGGAATTTTGGAATTCGACTCCATCATTAGCTTTTGCAATTCATTTAAACAGAGGTACATTTTTAAGCCAGGATTTCGTGATTTCAAATTCATATATCAAACCTAGAGATATACACATACGGGCATGTTCAAACTTTATAATCATCCACTTTCTTCATACACATACACATTTTTGCTTTTGTCATCATATTTAGGATAAACACATTTGGCAATTCATTTGAATTGGACCGTATGATGGTATTTGCTTGTACTAGCTCAATGATCCATATTTGAATTGAATGGACAGTTGCTACCTCTTAAGCATGCATTGGTTTTCCCTTGAAGAGGAAAGGGTGATGCAGCACAATAGCGTAAGTATTTCCCTCAGTTTTTGAGAACCAAGGTATCAATCCAGTAGGAGGTAACACACAAGTCACCTAGTACCTGCACAAACAAACAAGAACCTCACAACCAACGGGATAAAGGGGTTGTCAATCCCTTCACGGTCACTTACGAAAGTGAGATATGATAAAGATAATAAGATAAATATTTTGGTATTTTTATGATATAGATTGGAAAATAAAGATTGCAAAATAAACGGTAATAGAAATAGCAAACTGATATGGAAATAATATGATGGAAGATAGACCCGGGGGCCATAGGTTTCACTAGTAGCTTCTCTCAAGATAGCAAATTCTACGGTGGGTGAACAAATTACTGTCGAGCAATTGATAGAAAAGCGAATACTTATGAGAATATCTAGGCATGATCATGTATATAGGCATCACGTCCGCGACAAGTAGACCAAAACGATTCTGCATCTACTACTATTACTCCACACATCGACCGCTATCCAACATGCATCTAGAGTATTAAGTTCATAAGAACAGAGTAACACATTAGGCAAGATGACATGATGTAGAGGGATAAAATCAAGCAATATGATAAAAACCCCATCTTTTTATCCTCAATGACAACAATACAATGCGTGCCTTGCTGCCCCTGTTGTCACTTGGAAAGGACACCGCAAGATTGAACCCAAAGCTAAGCACTTCTCCCATTGCAAGAACGATTAGTCTAGTAGGCCAAACCAAACTGATAATTCGAACAAACTTGCAAAGATATTTAAATCATGCATAAAAGATTTTAGAGAAGAATCAAATATTGTTCATAGATAATCTTGATCATAAACCCACAATTCATCGGATCTCAACAAACACACCGCAAAAAGAATTACATCGAATAGATCTCCAAGAGAATCAAGGAGAACTTTGTATTGAGATCCAAAGAGAGAGAATAAGCCATCTAGCTAATAACTATGGACCCGGAGGTCTATCGTAAACTACTCACACATCATCGGAGAGGCTAGGGTGTTGATGTAGAAGCCCTCCATGATCGATTCCCTCCGGCAGAGCGCCGAAAAAGGCCCCAAGATGGGATCTCATGGATACAGAAGGTTGCGGTGGTGGAAATAGGGTTTCGTGGTGCTCCTGAATGTTTTCGGGGTATATGGGTATATATAGGAGGAAGAAGTACATCGGTGGAGCTGCGAGGGGCCCACGAGGGTGGGGGCACGCCTACCCCCCTAGGCGTGCCTCCCTGCCTCGTGGCCTCCTTGCTTCTTTCTTGACGTCCACTCCAAGTCTCCTGGATCACGTTTGTTCCAAAAATAACTCCCCCGAAGGTTTCATTCCGTTTGGATTCCGTTTGATATTCCTTTTCTGTGAAACACTAACATAGACAAAAAAACAGTAATTTGCATTGGGCCTTTGGTTGGTAGGTTAGTCCCGAAAATAATATAAAAAGGTAAATTAAAGCCCATTAAACATCCAAAACATATAATATAATAGCATGGAACAATCAAAAATTATAGATACGTTGGAGACGTATCAAGCATCCCCAAGCTTAATTCCTGCTCGTCCTCGAGTAGGTAAATGTTAAAAAACAGAATTTTTGATGTGGAATGCTACCTAGCATAATTCTCAATGTAATTTTCTTTATTGTGGCATGAATGTTTAGACTAAAAGATTCAAGACAAAAGTTTAATATTGACATAAAAATAATAATACTTCAAGCATACTAACAAATAAATCATGTCTTCTCAAAATAACATGGCCAAAGAAAGTTATCCCTACAAAACCATATAGTCTGGCTATGCTCTATCTTCACCACACAAAGTATTTAAATCATGCACAACCCCGATGACAAGCCAAGCAATTGTTTCATACTTTTGATGTTCTCAAACTTTTTCAATCTTCACGCAATATATGAGCATGAGCCATGGACATAACACTATAGGTGGAATAGATTGGTGGTTGTGGAGAAGACAAAAGGAGAAGATAGTCTCACATCAACTAGGCGTATCAATAGGCTATGGAGATGCCCATCAATAGATATCAATGTGAGTGAGTGGGGATTGCCATGCAACGGATGCACTAGAGCTATAAGTGTATGAAAACTCGAAAAGAAACTAAGTGGGTGTGCATCCAACTCGCTTGATCACGAAAACCTAGAGCATTTTGAGGAAGCCCATCATTGGAATATACAAGCCAAGTTCTATAATGTAAAATTCCCACTAGTATATGAAAGTGACAACATAGGAGACTCTCTATCATGAAGATCATGGTGCTACTTTGAAGCACAAGTGTGGTAAAAGGATAGTAACATTGTCCCTTCTCTCTTTTTCTCTCATTTTTTATTTGGGCCTTCTCCTTTTTTATGGCCTCTTTTTTTCTCTTTTTTTTATTTTTCGTCCGGAGTCTCATCCCGACTTGTGGGGGAATCATAGTCTCCATCATCCTTTCCTTACTTGAGACAATGCTCTAATAATGATGATCATCACACTGTTATTTACTTACAACTCAAAAAATTACAACTCGATACTAGAACAAAATATGACTCTATGTGAATGCCTCCAGCGGTGTACCGGGATGTGCAATGAATCAAGAGTGACATGTATGAAAGAATTATGAACGGTGGCTTTGCCACAAATACGATGCCAACTACATGATCATGCAAAGCAATATGACAATGATGAAGCGTGTCATAATAAATGGAACGGTGGTAAGTTGCATGGCAATATATCTCGGAATGGCTATGGAAATGCCATAATAGGTAGGTATGGTGGCTATTTTGAGGACGGTATATGGTGGGTGTATGGTACCAGCGAAAGTTGCGCGGTACTAGAAAGGCTAGCAATGGTGGAAGGGTGAGAGTGCGTATAATCCATGGACTCAACATTAGTCATAAAGAACTCACATACTTATTGCAAAAATCTATTAGTTATAAAAACAAAGTACTACACACATGCTCCTAGGGGGATAGATTGGTAGGAAAAGACCATCGCTCGTCCCCGACCGCCACTCATAAGGAAGACAATAAATAAAAAAACCATGCTCCGACTTCATCACATAACGGTTCACCATACGTGCATGCTACGGGAATCACAAAATTTAACACAAGTATTTCTCAAATTCACAACTACTCAACTAGCATGACTCTAATACCACCATCTTTATATCTTAAAACAATCATCAAGTATCAAACTTCTCATAGTATTCAATGCACTTTTTATGATAGTGTTTATTACACTCATCTTGGATGCCTATCATATTAGTACTAATTTTATAGCCAAAGAAAATTACCATGCTGTTCTAAAAGACTCTCAAAATAATATAATTCAATCATGAGAGACCAATAATTTCTATAAAATAAAACCACCACCGTGCTCTAAAAAGATATAAGTTAAGCACTAGATCAAAATTATCTAGCTCAAAAGATATAAGTGAAGCACATAGAGTATTATAATAAATTCCGATTCATGTGTGTATCTCCCAAAAGGTGTGTACAGAAAGGATGATTGTGGTAAAATAAAAAGCAAAGACTCAAATCATACAAGACGCTCCAAGCAAAACACATATCATGTGGTGAATAAAAATATAGCCTCAAGTAAAGTTACCGATAGACGAAGACGAAAGAGGGGATGCCTTCTGGGGCATCCCCAAGGTTAGGATTTTGGTTGTCCTTGAATTTTACCTTGGGCATCCCCAAGCTTAGGCTCTTGCCACTCCTTATTCCAAAATCCATCAAATCTTTACCCAAAACTTGAAAACTTCACAACACAAAACTTCAACAGAAAATCTCATGAGCTCCGTTAGTATAAGAAAACAAACCACCACTTCAAGGTACTGTAATGAACTCATTATTTATTTATATTGTTGTTAAACCTACTTTATTCCAACTTCTCTATGGTTCATACCCCCCGATACTAGCCATAGATTCATCAAAATAAGCAAACAACACACGAAAAACAGAATCTGTCAAAAACAGAACAGTCCGTAGTAATCTGTAGGTTTCGAATACTTCTGTAACCCCAAAAATTATGAAATAAATTGGTGTACGTGAGGAATTTGTCTATTAATCATATTTCAAAAATAATCTACCTAATTTCACTCTCCAGTAAAAAATGGCAGCAAATCTCGTGAGCGCTAAAGTTTCTGTTTTTACAGCAAGATCACAAAGACTTCCCCCAAGTCTTCGCACGGGTTCTACTTGGCACAAACACTAATTAAAAGCATAAAACCACATCTAAACAGAATCTAGATGAATTATTTATTACTAAACATAAACAAGAAACAATAAACAAAAATAAAATTGGGTTGCCTCCCAACAAGCACTATCGTTTAACGCCCCTAGCTAGGCATAAAAACAAGAATAGATCTAGGTATTGTCATCTTTGGTATGCAATCCATAGGTGGCTCTCATAATAGATTCATATGGTAATTTAATTTTCTTTCTAGGAAAGTGTTCCATGCCTTACTTAACGGAAATTGGAATATAATATTCCCTTCTTTCATATCAATAATTGCACCAATCGTTCTAAGGAAAGGTCTACCAAGAATAATAGGACATGTAGGATTGCAATCTATATCAAGAACAATGAAATCTACGGGCACATAATTCCTATTTGCAACAATAAGAACATCACTAAACCTTCCCATAGGTTTCTTAATAGTGGAATCCGCAACATGCAAATTTAAAGAACAATCATCAAATTCACGGACACCTAACACATCACACAAAGTTTTTGGAATCGTGGAAACACCAGCACTCAAATCACATAAAGGAAAACATTGATGATCTTTAATTTTAATTTTAATAGTAGGTTCCCACTCATCATAAAGTTTCTAGGAATAGAGACTTCTAATTCAAGCTTTTCTTCATAAGATTGCATTAAAGCATCAACGATATGTTTGGTAAAAGCTTTATTTTGACTATAAGCATGAGGAGAATTTAACACGGATTGCAACAAGGAAATACAATCTATAAAAGAGCAATTATCATAATTAAATTCCTTGAAATCAAAAATAGTGGGTTCATTGATATGTAAAGTTTTGACCTCTTCAATCCCACTTTTACCAATTTTTGCATCAAGATCTAAAAACTCTGAATCATTGGGACGCATTTTAACTAAAGTTAACTCATATCCAGTCTCATCATTATCAAGATTCATATTGCAAAACAAAGATTTAATAGGGGACACATCAATCACTTTTAGATCTTCATCCTTATTATCATGGAAACTAGAAGACCACGCTTTTATAAAGCAATCTTTTTTAGCACGCATCCTAGCGGTTCTTTCTTTGCACTCATCAATGGAAATTCTCATGGCTTTGAGAGACTCATTGATATCATGCTTATGTGGAATAGATCTAAGTTTCAAAGAATCAACATCAAGAGAAATTCTAGCCACGTTCCTAGCCAACTCATCAATCTTAGGCAATTTTTCTTCAATCAAAGCATTAAAATTCTTTTGTGAAATCGTAAATTCTTTAACACTAGTCTCAAAATCAGAGGGAATATTATTAAAATTTCAATAAGAGTTGTTGTAGGAATTACTAGGGAATAGCCTAGGATTAAAGTTTCCTCTATACGCGTTGTTACCGAAATTGTTCATACCAACAAAATTCACATCTAAAGATCCATTATTATTCTCAATCAAAGTAGACAAAGGCATATCATTAGGATCAGAAGAAACACTCTTATTAGCAAAAAAATTCATGAGTTCATCCATCTTTCCACTCAAAACATTAATTTCTTCTATAGCATGAACCTTTTTATTAGTAGATCTTTTGGTGTGCCATTGAGAATAATTAACCATAATGTTATCTAGGACTTTAGTAGCTTCTCCTAAAGTGATTTCCATAAAAGTGCCTCCCTCGGCCGAATTTTGAAGATTTCTAGAAGCAAAATTCAATCCAGCATAAATTTTTTGTATGGTCATCCACAGATTCAAACCATGTGTAGGGCAATTACGTATTATTAATTTCATCCTCTCCCAAGCTTGTGCAACATGCTCATGATCAAGTTGCTTAAAATTCATAATATCATTTCTAAGAGAGATGATCTTAGCGGGAGGAAAATACTTCAAGATAAAAGCATCTTTGCACTTATTCCATGAATCAATACTATTTTTAGGCAAAGAGGAAAACCAAGTTTTAGCACGATCTCTAAGCGAAAATGGAAATAGCTTCAATTTAACAATATAATTATCCACATCTTTCTTCTTTTGCATATCACACAAATCAACAAAGCTGTTTAGATGGGTAGCGGCATCTTCGCTAGGAAGGCCAGAAAACGGATCTTTCATGACAAGATTCAGCAAAGTAGTATTAATTTCACAAGATTCGGCATCGGCAAGAGGAGAAATCGGAGTGCTAATAAAATCATTATTGTTGGTATTGGAAAAGTCACACAATTTAGTATTATCTTGAGCCATCGTGACAAACGATCCAACACACAATAAAGCAAGAGGCAAGCAAAAGGAGGCGAACGAAAAAGAGGCGGGCGGAAAAAGAGGGTGAATAAAACGGCAAGGGTGAAGTGGGAGAGAGGAAAACGAGAGGCAAATGGCAAATAATGTAATGCGAGGGATAAGAGTTTGTGATGGGTACTTGGTATGTATTGACTTGATGCAACCTCCCCGGCAACGGCGCCAGAAATCCTTCTTGCTACCTCTTGAGCATGCGTTGGTTTTCCCTTGAAGAGGAAAGGGTGATGCAACACAGTAGCGTAAGTATTTCCCCCAGTTTTTGAGAACCAAGGTTTCAATCCAGTAGGAGGTAACACACAAGTCACCTAGTACATGCACAAACAAGCAAGAACCTCGCAACCAACATGATAAAGGGGTTGTCAATCCCTTCACGGTCACTTACGAAAGTGAGTTCTGATAAAGATAATAAGATAAATATTTTTGGTATTTTTATGATATAGATTGGGAAATAAGGATTGCAAAATAAACGGTAATAGAAATAGCAAATTGATATGGAAATAATATGATGGAAGATAGACCCCGGGGCCATAGGTTTCACTAGTGGCTTCTCTCAAGATAGCAAATTCTACGGTGGGTGAACAAATTACTGTCGAGCAATTGATAGAAAAGCGAATACTTATGAGAATATCTAGGCATGATCATGTATATAGGCATCACGTCCATGACAAGTAGACCGAAACGATTCTGCATCTACTACTATTACTCCACACATCGACCGCTATCCAGCATGCATCTAGAGTGTTAAGTTCATAAGAATAGAGTAACGCATTAGGCAAGATGACATGATGTAGAGGGATAAACTCAAGCAATATGATATAAACCCCATCTTTTTATCCTCGATGGCAACAATACAATATGTGCCTTGCTGCCCCTGGTGTCGCTGGGAAAGGACACCGCAAGATTGAACCCAAAGCTAAGCACTTCTCCCATTGCAAGAACGATCAATCTAGTAGGCCATACCAAACTGATAATTCGGAGAGACTTGCAAAGATATTTAAATCATGCATAAAAGATTTCAGAGAAGAATCAAATATTGTTCATAAATAATCTTGATCATAAACCCACAATTCATCGGATCTCGAGAAACACACCGCAAAAAGAATTACATCGAATAGATCTCCAAGAGAATTGAGGAGAACTTTGTATTGAGATCCAAAGAGAGAGAAGAAGCCATCTAGCTAATAACTATGGACCTGAAGGTCTGTGGTAAACTACTCACACATAATCGGAGAGGCTAGGGTGTTGATGTAGAATCCCTCCGTGATCGATTCCCCCTCCGGTAGAGCGCCGGAAAAGGCCCCAAGATGGGATCTCACGGATACAGAAGGTTGCGGCGGTGGAAATAGGGTTTCGTGGTGCTCCTAGATGTTTTCAAGGTATATGGGTATATATAGGAGGAATAAGTACGTCGGTGGAGCTGCGAGGGGCCCACGAGGGAGGGGGCATGCCTCCCTGCCTCATGGACTCCTCGTTTCTTTCTTGACTTCCACTCCAAGTCTCCTGGATCACGTTTGTTCCAAAAATAACTCTCCTGAAGGTTTCATTCCATTTGGATTCCGTTTGATATTCCTTTTCTGCGAAACACTGAAATAGGCAAAAAATAGCAATTTGCAATGGGCCTTTGGTTAGTAGGTTAGTCCCAAAAATAATATTAAAAGGTAAATTAAAGCCCATTGAACATCCAAAACAGATAATATAATAGCATGGAACAAAAAAGACATAGATACGTTGGAGACGTATCAACAGTCTAAGTTTCGTGTTGAAGACATTGATTTTCAAAACTTGCACATTTTTCGTGCAAAACAAATAAATTCTCGGCCATGATATCATAGTCGGCCGTACAAGAGCAGAACACTTATAATTTCAGGCGCCAAAAGCTTTCAAACTTCCCGCTCACATTGAAATATCTCGCGCCTGAAAATTTAGCCCCGCGATATTCCTGTTTTACCCCTGCCCCATGAACGGAAAAGGGCTGCTTTGGTAACTCCATTGTTTTCCCCTATTTGCCCCCAACATTCTTCCCCAGAGCCCCTCCCCTTCCTCTCCCCGACCGCCCCCCAACCACGGCAAGCCGCCGAATCTAGTCCTCCGCCGCAGCGGTGGACCTCACACCCCACCGGATCTACCTTCCGCACCTTGGAACCCCCAACTGCCAACTCACCACTTCACCGGAGCCGCTTCACCGACTGGCTTGTCCACCGCTCCAGATCTCCTTGACTGCCATCATGGTCCACCGCACCGGATGTGCTTAACCGGCGCCCTCGTCCACCACAGTGTAGGCCCTTCACCGACTCCCTCATCCGCCCCATCGCTGGTCCTTCATACAAGCCCTCGTCCACCGCAACAGATCCGCCTCACCGAAAGCACTGTACACCGCGCCCGCTGAAGCCGTCGTCCACTGCACCGGACCCGCTCAACGGATGCCATATTCAACTCCATCGGCCCTACTTTACTGATGCCACAGCCTCATTAGGTTATTTAGATTTGTAATCCTTCGGTTTTTCTCTTCTTTATCGTGCAACTTTTCACTTGCCACAGATGAGCTTTCTTCTATGTCGACAGGTGCCGCAACCGAAGCACCGGAGCCGCTTCAGCGACGGCCACAGCCGACCCAAACTCAACCGCAACAGGAGCACCATAGATGATCCTTAGCTATCAAGTATGACAACGATACCCATGCGCCGTCGAGAATAAGGTACTATTATCCAACGACCGACGCCTATGTTCACTTTCTTAGCATAAGCACCACACCTTTGAATTTCTTCAGGGCATCATTCAATTTTTCATGAGATGCGTTATTCTTCTTGCACCTGTAGAGCCATACTTCTGGCAGTGAACATGTTACATGTGCTAAATTACATACTAGTGCACATATAGTTAATATGCTTTAGTTTTGTCCTAAGTATTACTGTACTTCCTAGATATCACTGCCTACTATTTTACTTCTTGCATGCTATATTTATGATAATGGTGTTGTTCAGCAACATATGGTAAGCCAGTGTGTTGTAGTACATGTGAAATGTAATGCGTGTGGGTTGCTTTCTTGGCTTGTGGCCTCAACCTGTAATCCTACAGACTTACAAATAGTTCAGTTGTTTGCTTTGTTGTACTGCTTGATTCGAATGCTTGTTTGTTACTTGTTAGGCTATACCTTAGTTGGCCAATATGTCAGTAGTGCCTGCTGTACTATCATAAAGAAATGCATGCCTAGTTCATTTGAGTCCTTAACTTTTCCTCTGAACTTCATCACAAAACTGTCAACTAGGGATGTCAACTAGGTCTCGTTTAATACCGATTAAAGTCCACTAGTGATATGATAGTTCAAAAGAATTTTTGTTTTTTGAGGAAAATGAACTAGGGAGCTAGCAAAAACTAACTAGATGGGACTGGCGGATGTCGTTTATTTGCCACTTACATCCCTAGTTTCATCTTACCCTTTTAATTTCTTTTCGGTTGATGCTGCTTTGAACCATTTAAATATAGCTTGCCATGCTCGGCAATAATTCGTATGTTGTTTACCATGTAAGCTTACTGCCTGTATCATGCGATAACTATCTCTTACTTATGTCCAGCGGAAACCTTTCAGGATGTCGTTCACACTAGGACACAATGTACAACCCCAGAATCTATTTGTGGAAGCAGTGCGCCATCCATGTTACCAGATAGTAGCAGTTCAGAGGCAACACCGCTGGGGAGCAGTCTGAGCATAGATATTATAGTTCTTGAGGCTCTACTACAGGCAAAAAGAGATGGTGTGGCTGCCATGAATGACGTAATCTTGATCTTGAGGCTGGAAATTATGCAATTAGCTGCACACATTATGCAAGCAACCCAAGAATTGGAGGAAGTAAGAATGTTGCATTTGAAGATGGAGGTGGTCCTGCTGTTTCTGCTATCTAAAGCCCAGGATACACTACAAAAAAGACACATTCGTGACATTTTGGGCCGAACGAAATTTTTTTCTGTCATACATATGACACTTCTATGACGATAATTGTGACAAAACCCAGTATCATCATACATGTGGTGGGCTCCTACTTCTATGACAAAAAATCATGACAGAAAATTGGCTTTTCGTCCTGGGCGGGCCGGAGACGCAGCTGCATGACATTCTTTGAGCCATCCATGATGGAAAAAACCGTCGTAGAAGCGAGGGGGAGGAAAATTTCGGGGAGTTCCCGATTATGGTGGGAGGTCGCGGGCCGAGCGATGCGCGCTTCTCTCGTACATGTACGCACGTGTGTGCGAGGTGTTGGCTCTAACTGAACCCGAGCGAGGCGTTGGGCTCTAACTGAACCCGAGTGATTGCACTGTAGGCTACGCGTTGCTGAACCCGAGCGATCGATCGATGGCTGTTAACTGAACCCGATCGAGCGATTCCTTCACTACTGCTGCTAACTAAAGCCGATCGATGCTGCCTCTGGATGAACAGTGAGCGTT
>NC_041390.1:41530732-41536753 GCF_002162155.2 Triticum dicoccoides | reverse complement strand
CTGGTGGGGGTGGATGAACAGGACCCCGTGGTGTTGCCTCTGGATGAACAGGACCCCGATCGATCGAGCCGGTTGGGGCTGGATGAACAGGACCCCGTGGAGGGCTGGATGAACAGGACCACCCCATGGAGGGCAGGATGAACAGTAGACGGTGGAGGGCAGGATGAACAGTAGCCCATGGAGGAGTGGTTGAACAGGAGCCCATGGAGAGGGCTGGTTGAACAGTAGCCGGTGGAGTAGCGCGCGGTGGAGGCTGGATGAACAGGAGCCCGTGGATGAACAGTCGCAGGTGGAGGCTGGAGGAGGTCGACGGTGGATGAACAGTAGCTCGTGGAGGCTGAAGGGGGTCGACAGTGGAGATGAACAGTATCCCGTGGAGTCCTGTTTTGCGGTACGCCACACCCCTCCCAATGAACAGGACCCCCTTTTCGACCGTAGCGCTCCAACACAAGTCCGTTTCCTCCGTTTTGGGGTACACCACACCCCTCCCGATGAACAGGACCCTTGTTTCGACCGTAGGAGGTCCATTTCCTCCGTTTTGCGGTACGCCAGACCCCTCCCGATCAACAGGATCCCGTTTCGAACGTGGCCGGTCGAACACAAGGCCGTTTCCTCCGTTCTGCGGTACGCCAGGCCTTGTTTCCATCGCCTGTTCCATCCAAGCCCTCCCGATGAACACGACGCATTTGGTTGCATCCCCATGAACACGACGCATTCCGTTGCCTCCCCATGAACACGACGACGACGCTGTTTCTCCGTTCCGACCCAGGCCGTACGTATGCGCGTGTAGGCATTCGAGACCCCGCCCGTATGTACACATACGTCGCCATATTTTCTTTCTTGCACCCTTGCCGCTGTACGTACGTGTACATGCTACGTGCGCGCCTCTACTACGACACGTGTGCGCCTCTACATCCACCAGTATATATGTACGTACACGTTCACGACCAGAATGACAATGCTATGTACACTTCGACCAGGTGGGTCCCGACTGTCACGCACTTCCTTGCGTGCGAAGATGTAGCTGGTGGGTCCCAACAGTCAGGGGCAAACATTTTTTCACGAAATACGGTGGCCCGTCTAGTGGGTCCCCGCTGTCAGGTGGAGGAATAATTATTTTGCACGTAATAAGGAGGCACTTCCTTGCTGCGGCCATGGACCCAGCTGTCAGCCTCTCCACGTACAGTCCACGTCCAATGGAAGCCGTTCCTTGACCACGTTGACCACGCCGCGCCGAGAGCACCCGGGCGGTGGACGACGGCGAGGCCTAGGAAGGGGACGACGCGGAGCCGGGGAAGACGCGGCAGTGGATGCCCACGCGTAGAGGAGTACGAGGGTTCACTGGTTCGCTGCGGTGTGAGGCTATCATCGCCGCAGAATAACAGGGGGTGTGGGTGAGTAGAGGGATGGCCTGGCCAGTGGTGGGAGTAGCAGGGGGCGGTGAGGCCTCTGCCGCATCGCAGCCGGCCACGGGAGGCAGGAGCACGAGGCACGACCGACGCTGGTTTGGGCGGCTGGAGCAAGAAGATCAGAGGTTGAATAAGCACTACGGCCGTTGGATGGACATCGTACGGTCACTGGAGCTAGAATCGTGCATATTGACTAAGTTGACAAAGCCCTCCGTCCCCGTCAACTTAGTAGGCCCACAAGTCAGCCTCCCACCAAGGTGGGTCCCAGCTAGCAGGGGGTATTCATTTTTTGTGCGTAATAAGGAGGCACTTTCGGTGGGTCCGAGCTGACAGCAGGGGGAACATTTTTTTCATGAAATATGGTGGCCCGTCGGGTAGGTCCTAGCAGTCAGGGGCAAACGTTTTTTTCGCGATATACTGGTGGGCATCCGGTGGGTCCCTGCTGTCAGGTGGAGGAATAATTATTTTCCGTGTAATAAGGAGGCACTTCCTTGCGGCTGCCGTGGACCTAGCTGTCAGCCTCTCCACATACAGTATTCTTCCGATGGAATTCGGTCGTTGACCACATTGACCACGCCACGCCGACAGCACCACAGCGGTGGACGACGGCGAGGCCTAGGAAGGGGACGACGCAGAGCCGGGGAAGACGCGGCAGTGGATGCCCACACAAAGAGGAGTATGAGGGTTCATTGGTTCGGCTGCGCTACCGTCGAAGCAGAATAACAGGGGGTGTGGGTGAGTGGAGTGGAGGGATGGCCTGGCCAGCGGTGGGAGTAGTATGGGGCGGTGAGGCCTCTGCGGCAGCACAGCCGGCCACGGGAGGCAGGAGCAGGCGGCACGACCGGCGCTGCTTTGGGCGGCTGGAGCAAGAAGACCAGAGGTTGAAGAAGCACTACGGCCGTTGGATGGACATCGTACAGTCAGTCGAGCTAGAATCATGCATATTGACTAAGTTGACAAAGCCCTTCGTCCCCGTCAACTTAGTAGGCCCACTATACTGGGTCCCAGCTAGCAGGGGGAGTATTCATTTTTTTGCACGTAATAAGGAGGCACTTCCTTGCGTGCGAAGATATAGCTGGTGGGTCCGAGCTGTCAGCGGTGGTAACATTTTTTTCGTGAAATACAGAGGCCGTTTCGGTGGGTCCCATATGTCAGGTGGAGGAAATCATTATTTTGCGCGTAATAAGGAGGCATTTCCTTGCGTGCGGCCGTGGACCCAGCTGTCAGCCTCTCCACGTACAGTCCACTTCAGATGCATGTCGGTCGTTGACCACGCTGACCACGCCACGCCGAGAGCACCAGGGCGGTGGACGACGGCGAGGCCTAGGAAGGGAACGACACGGAGGTAGGGAAGACTCGGCCATTGTTTTTGTTTCCCACGCGGAGGGGAGTACGACTGTATGAGGGTTTACTGGTTCGTCTGCCGTCGCCGGAGAATAACAGCAGGTGTGGGTGAGTAGAGGGATGGCTAGGCCAGCGATGGGAGTACGGTGGGGCGGTGAGGCCTGCGCGGCAGCACAGCCAGCCGCGGGGAGGAGGGAGCAGGCAGTCCCGCCGGCTCTTGTTTGAGCGGCTGGAGTAGGAAGAGCAGAGATTGAAGAAGCACGACGGCCGTTGGATGGACATCCAACAGTATACATGCCATCTGTGGAAAACAGCATACAGCCCATCTGCCATTATTTCAAATAATTTATAGCCCATTTGCTAATTCTTACGAGTTTTTTGGAGCCCATATTCTTTATGTTAGCATTACAGCCCATATTGTGGCCACGGTTAAAAATTATACAAAATTTTGCATATGTCGGTGCGGTCTGAACTGTTTTTAATCCTGAAATTTTGAGTCACATTCAGACTGATTTTAAAAATAAGTGTATATCAATATAAAATCCAATAAATTGTTCACGCATAAAAATCAATGCAATTTAAATCTCGAAATGAAAAAAAGATATTTGAAAATAATTGCCGGTTTGATGTGTTTTAAAAATGTACATCCCATTTCTCATTACTGATAGGCCATTTTCTCGGCCAGCCCAATGAAGCTCTCCTCGTCTTGAAAGATTTGCAGCCCAACAGGCCTGATAAAGCAACTTACTTGATAAATCACAAAAGAACTGGGCTAGCCATTTTCAGAAAGAAAAAAAACTACTGGGCTGGTCTGTGGTAAACATAAAAGAAAAGGCTGTCTAGACAGGCCAGAGTGTCCCGCACAGCCCAGTTGACATCCTGCTTCCGTCTCAAAAACAAATTAGATAAATGCCACTCCAATTATGTCGATTCATAAAAATGCCACTGCAATTTCCAAACTTTGAAAAATGCCACTGCAATTTTGCAAACTTTGAAAAATGCCACTGCAGTTTACAAACTTTGAAGAACGGCACTCCAGACTTCGAAAAATGCCACTAGAAATGGCATGAAATGGCATTTTTCAAAGTTTGGAAATTGCAGTGGCATTTCTCGGATACACCAGATTTGGAGTGGCATTTATCAGATTAACCCAAAAAAATAACTGGGCGAGCTGCTGGGTCCCTGGTGTCAGCCGCTCGTTGTGCAATTCTCTCGTTTATTGACTACGTTGACAATGGCATGGGACCCAGATGTCAGAAATCCACTAGGAGGATCCATTTTTTATTGGCTTGAAATAAGGAGGCACTTGCTTGCGTACTGCCAGGACCTTGGCGGGTCCCTGCTGTCATCCTCTCCACGTACAGTACCAGTTAGTCGTGCTTCAAAACTGATCAGCACGCCATTAAAAAAATAAAGGTCGATAACTAATGCAGCACCTCGGGGCAACGCGGCCAGATCGCATTTTGTACTAGAAATTACACATCATGTTTCGTTGACATGTGGTCCCATTCCAACATATCAGTGAGACGATGGCGAGTAGTAGGAGTATTTCTGAACGGACGTGTAGGCCGGGGCGCCTCTTCGTGAACCGTGGCAAACTCGCAACCGTCCACCGACTCTTCTCCTTTCCCTCTCGATTTGGAACTGCTATCGCATGCTCTTCCTCTCCCTCCTCCATTTTCCTTCAGCCCTTCACCCTTTCTTCTGCCATTGTTCGATCGTCTTCTCCATGGAGGGAACAGGCCGGAAACGACCCCGTTATTCTTGCCCCGATCTGAAAGATGACATGGTGGAGGAACTCATTGATCGGTGCGACGTCATCACCTTGGCTAGCATGGCAGGTTCGTTCAAGCCCATTCTCGACTCAACTTATAAGATCATTACAATGAACCCAAGAGTCAAGGAGTGGTTTGATCTCCCCTATCTTCTTCGACGTGACCCTGATGACTGGCGCTGGCACGACAGAGGCCTTGCCCTGTGCCACTTGATGTCGCTTGATAATGATACGTATGATGTTAAGATGCCATCGCTTGAGGGCAAGGCTTTGGCGGGCGCAAATGGAGATTGGGTTGTTTACATTGGGTCCAACTGCGAGTGGGAACTTGTGAATGTGTACACTCGTCACCGGGTTCCACTTCCAAAAATTTCAGCACACTGCCCAGAGGTTGAGCACACCGGTAATGTACGCACGTTCAAATACGATCATGGTGACTGTCTTCTACGGAAGATAGCAATTTGTCGAGTTCCCAACCACTCTTGGAATTACAACAACTATCAAGTTGTTGCTATCTTCGACAAGCTTGTTGCCGTCCTTCGTGGTTCGACTCGATGGATATTGCTCAAAAATCAGTTTCTGTACACGAATGAGTACTGTGATGCAATTCAATACGAGGGCCTTGTGTTTGCTGCCACCACTCGTGGCACTGTTTTTGCATGGCATCCTAGTAGTTTCGATACGTTTGTCTTCCACCATAATTATAATTGTTTCATCCACATGCATGCGGGTTAGCAAGTTTCCCTTTACTAATTAACCTTCTTCTTGTGTTTCCAAGGTCCTGTGAACATCCCACCACCTATACTTGAAATTTTTTATAACCAAGGGGGAGATGCCGATGGTGATGATCACGAGCAGCGCCCATATACTCTGTGGTGCCTGGCAACTAATTCCGATGGATCACCTCTTCTTGTGTGTATACAGCCCACTGATGATGTTACTGCTAAGGAAGCAGGTGTCTCCCATGGTCGCACTCTCCGGACCTATTCCAACACCCGTTGCATGGTATTCAGGATGGATACTAGTGTTCTAGTGCCAACTCCTTCTCCCTGGCACATAATTGATAGTCTTGGACAAAACACGCTCTTCCTTGGACAAAACTATCCGATGATGGTGAAAGGCGATCCAACTGCTGTTGACACATTTATGAGAAGCAACTGTGTCTATACCTCGGACATTTGGGTGGTTCCCTACCCTGGTACTGATATAGTAGGCCGCTTCAGCCTGGATGATCGGTCCTGCGTTGGTCTCCAGATCGACAACGGATGGCCTGTCCCAGAGAATCACTTGTGGTTCAAAGCAAGCGTTTCCAACGCCGCGGAATGGTTGAGTTGAAGTTCATTTCATGGCTTGTTATTTGTTGTGTGGTGAAAACTTTAGTATTTATAATGTATCCTCATTGTCGATGTGGGTTGATGACCTGTTGTATGTAATAAAATGATATGCCTGTGATAAACTTACTAAATTTATGAATGGCTTTCGAGTCGCTTCTCT
>NC_041390.1:41526279-41530430 GCF_002162155.2 Triticum dicoccoides | reverse complement strand
TTTGTTGTGTGGTGAAAACTTTAGTATTTATAATGTATCCTCATTGTCGATGTGGGTTGATGACCTGTTGTATGTAATAAAATGATATGCCTGTGATAAACTTACTAAATTTATGAATGGCTATCGAGTCGCTTCTCTAAATTTGTACTAGCTTCACATGCTTTGCGCGTCGGGGGGGGGGGGGTGTTTTTACTGTAGCCATATGTTAATGTGTTCGTCGTACGTAACCAGCACCTCGAATCCTTGATACTATTATACTATATACTAGTAGGAGTAAGTAGTAGGAGTAGTAGCGTGGCATGGGCCAGAACAAGCATTCACGTCCAGGAGTACGGCACACGCCACCACCACGACATCCATCTGACACCATATTATTTCTTGGAGTCTGTGCTAGAGCAATCTCTTCAACCTTGTCATTTCTCTAACTTCAGCCATCACGCGGCGGGCGAGGTGGGGGTTTGCCGATATTCGGTTTCCTTAACTGTGGTCCCACTTGTAAGGCCAACTCCAATGCATGACCCCAAACGCACCTCCATTTTGCACGAACTCCAATGATAATTTCGACTAGAAAAGCAAGATCAAAGAAAACAAGAACCACAAGAATACATTTTACTACTCTTGTAAGTTGGATTAGTGCCTTCTCAATGCATTCATTGTTGATCTGCGGAGGCTCGATCTTGCGTCTGTGCTAGCTAAATTTGATAGAACATCTACTAAATTGCGCTCTATCAATATATGGATGTACTCTTCTTCCCAATACAAAAACTTGCATCCATTCTACTCCCTCCGTTGCACAATACATGCCTTCTATTTGTCAAAATATATATGTATCTAGACATGTCTTAGTATATAGGTACATCCATTTTTGGACAAATGGAAGTCAAGTATTTTGGAACGGAGGGAGTACACAATAAATTTTTTAAGTTAGCACAACTAGTCTAATCCGAGAGCAGAACCGAAGATTTGGTCGGGTTCTTCCTCCTTTTGCCGACACGTGGGACATCCAGCATCCAGGTCATGTCATGAAAGAAAATAGAGTGGTAGTTGAAGCCACGAGATGTGCATCTTGGGTTAAACTGTAAATAGAATCTTACTACTCTTGAGTAACTCAAAAAGCGGCCACCGAAGATCTTTATTGGATTTGTTTTTCATCACCAGCATGTCGAGGTGAAAGATGTGCAGGTTCAGTGGGTCCTCTTGCGTTTTCACTGACATGTGGGGCCGCATGTGAGCAAACAGACGATGGGCTCCGTGCGTCCGCTGGCTGGCTAAGAAGAGAGATAGAGGAGGGCTGAGCACGGACTGCAGGAAATTTGTTCTACGTACCTCGATATAGGCTCGATATAGTGGGGTGGCATGGGCCATAACTAGCATTCACGTCTAGCAGTACGGCACACGCCACCCACACGAGTCCCATCCGACAGCAATTTTCTTGGAGTCCGTGCTACAGCCATCTCTCCTCCCTCCTGTTTTCTCAGCCATCACGCGGTGGGCGGGGTGGGGGTTTGTCGATAGTCGGTTTGCTCAACTGCGGTCCCACTTGTAAGTGAAAATGCAACACCGCACGCATTCCCGCTTGAGCGGCGTGCCGGACCAACCGTGTGGGGGTGCGAGCGCGAACACGGCAAGCTTTTCCTTTTGAACTCGTAACTTGTAAAATTTGGTTCTGCTCCATGGCGCGATTGATAGATAGAAAATAATGATTTTGCCTAGAGTAATGAGAAGTTTGGTTCTGGCGCCGTTCATGCATGGAGTACGTACGAAAATTATGAAGTTGATGCGAAAGGTAAGATAATTACTGTAGTATCATATACTACTACGTGGATTTGACGGAAAGATAAAAATACATATGGATCCATCAACGTTCAACGACATCCTCAGGCCCTAGTGCGCCGGGTCACCAACCAACGTGTGAGGAGCAGCGGCGTTGGCGGCGAGCTCAACGTGCTTCTGAACAGTGTCGTCCAAGGTTGCCCTGCGCTCCAAGAAGGCCAGCGTCCTATGGTCCTCCTCTTGCATGTAGTAGTCCTTGTGGACGATTTGCACGTAGACGTGGGTGATTATGTCGATGGTGTCTTGCTGTGCCAGGCACTGCGCGGTGAGCGCGGCCTCGAGGTGGACATTCTCCGGCGCAACGGCGGGCAGTCGCAGGGCCACCAGTGCGTCGAAGAGGTTGTTACCATAGTGGCCGTTGAGGGTGGAGGGCATCGCAGAGCCTGGGCGCGTCGGCTGGAGGCTTACGTCAAAGTCGTCCGCAAGCTTCTTGACGACGGTGAACTTGTCGAGGAAACCGACGAGGACCTCATCGAACAAGAAGATGAAGCTCTCGTCCAAGCAGCCCCTTACCCTGGCGGCCTCAAGCAATACTACCTGGAGATGTTCCTCGGTGCCGGGCCGTAGGCCGGCGTCGTGGACCATCTGGCACAGGCGGCTGATGCTCGCGCTCATCGCCTACATGGGTCTAGCGTAGCTTCTAGTCAACTGATCTTGCGATTTGAGTGATCACTTAGCCCTTGGTTAGCGTGCGTAGGTGCGTAGGATTTCGTACTACTCCTCGGCCCTCTACTGCACCTGCCTTTGGCTGTATGATAGGTGGGCCAGCCACCCCCTGGGGCCACATGTCATTCACCCAAAGGCAGTTGCCGTAAGTCAATGAAGCTGCGTCCCCCTCCGTGCCGGTGAAGTATAGTCATCTCACCGGACCTCTAGTTGGGGCCAAACGAGAGAAGTTTGATGTTTACTGGTTTATTGGTCCCCTTTGCATTTTGCGCCAAGTTTTGACCTTTGATTTAACTAATAAAATGTTAATGCATGTAAACAAAAATGTGGTGTAAGTCACCTTACGAAAACCAAATAATTCCAAAATACTTAGGCACGGTGCATTAACTCCCTCCTTGTTTCTTATTTCGTGACTTATCAACCAATGAGAGATGTGGGCCGTGCATGCTTTCAATGACTTGAGACTACCAAACATGACATGCAGTGTTTAGTTCATTACATGTAATCCTATTAGTACTCTAGTTAGGAGTAGGAAAAAAACATTAAGTTCTCTCGCCGATAGGAATAAAACACCATGTATTTATTTACAGAGGGAGTAGTACATTTTTGGTGACATGCATTACTAGATATTGCTAGTCAAATACTAAAATCTAGATGGACGTGGTAGTACTCCTAAATCCAGACGGTGGTGCTACTAGTACTAGTAGTAGTACTACCAATGTAGGAGTAGTAGTAGGAGTACTAGCACTGTACTACCCGTTGGTCAAATTCTTACGTGCTGCTCCTCACAGTGAAGTGACAAGACCCTACGCCAGAGATGACACCTGAGTATAGGCGCCGTGTTCGGCATACCATAGTCAGCCTCACCGTCTACAGTCACTATCATCATGGCTGTAGAGCTAGCCTGCTTACAACTAGCCCTGTTCAACATAATTTCCCGTGCGTAGATGCCCGTGCATTGCACAGAACACCAAGATTGGGGGTGGACGGCTCCGGCAGCGGCCATCGCGCCAGATTTTTCCACGGCCTTCTACTCCTAGATGTGGTGGGGAGGAGATGAGGCTGATTGTGAGAGACAATGAGTTGTTTGTAAATAGGGAACAAATGTGGGCATCTTTTTGCAATAATGGAGAAGCTTGGTTTGTATGCGTCAGATCTAGATCCGACGACTATTGGTGAAAGATGGGAGGCACAACATCATCACCAACTCAGGACCTGTTTGATTCGCAGGATTTTGAAAACACAGGAATAGGACATGGCAATATTACAAGTTTCAAACTGATATTACAAATGTTAGGAGTAATGCTGCACCTACGAAGAGGGAATTACTAGGAAGTTTACGTAAGAACTTTCTTTACTTTAAGTGGATGCAACATTATCGTACAAACTAAAATCCACCGCCCTGACAAGTCACTAATGGGCAAATAACTTTCCGAGTCTCTGGCCACTTGATGTTTCAAAAACAAATTCAGCTTCTGCGGAGAAATGAGCTCCATCGTGTACCCGCGCGGGTGTGGCTAGGCACGAAGCGTGAGTACGTGCACGGTGCACCTATTCTCTTCTTGTATACGTACACCACCTACGTGGGGTTGTGTGAGAGAGATACAAACCTAGAGAGATATAGTGTGTGGGTTCTTGAGAGTTTTTTTTTG